>NC_053028.1:639570109-639790083 GCF_003073215.2 Triticum urartu | reverse complement strand
AGACATATTGACCCCCTTTAAAGAAAAAGGAAAAGAAAATCATTTTAGAAAAGTTTAGTCGGTGCGCACGATCTGGCGCCTCCCCTCCTTCCCTGTTCGGCGTGCGGGCCAGCCTGGTCGGGCCGTGCTTCCCTTGGTCTCCGGTTCTGTACAGGAGGCGCTCGTGGTGGCGGGGATCTAGTTCGGGCGAAATCCCTGGCCGGCCATGACCGGCCGCGCCGACGGCGACGCCTAAGGGTGTCGTTCCCCTCCTTGAAGGCGTCGGTATGGACTGATCTCCTCACTTCCCAGGCCCGGCCCTGATGGGGGGCAGGGGGCAGGCCGTCCCGGGCCCCCGAAAGAGTGGGGCCCCAACGTTTGTGTGTTATTGTCACACCTGGCCAGTTGGCATGTGTGACTTGGCAACCCTGCGGGAGGGACCCATCGGCGTGTGCGTGTGTGTGTCGCGTGAGCTTATAAGCTGGCCGCCTGTGGCTGTTGTGGTGTGTGTGATGTAACCAGCTCAACCTCTCACCCAATCGTTCCTCTGGAAGTAAAGTTCTTCTTCCTCTCCAAGTCTCTCTCTCACGCTGCCCTCACCCCTCTCGATCCCCTTCTCCCCTCGTTCGTTACAGTTGGCACTCAGAGCCAAAAGCGCCCCAAATTTTTTTCTCCCCGTCGAGCTGGTTGAAGATCGGTAACATCCACCGCGCCGGTGTGTGCTGCTTTGGCAAGCGCACCCGAAATCCATCGCGGGGTTCGATCTCTCCCAAGTGAGACGACAGCTCCCTCCAAAGCTTCGGCGGCGACGCGTCAGGTGTTGGCCGCCATGGAAGAGAGCAACAGCAACATCACCAAGATGCTCAAGTCTCTCCTCGCCAAGATGGACGAGCAGAAGGCGATCCACGACAAGCAGATCGAGATTCAGGCTGCCTTCAACGCACAGATCTCGCAGGACGTGCGTGGACTCGCCTGATAGATCGATCTAACCCAGGCCGACGTCGGCGCGACCTGCAAGACGGTGGAGGGCTCTGCATCGCCGTTGGGCTCGGTCACCACCGTGCTTCACCAGCCCGCCGCTCCGCAACAACAACCACCACAGCCCCCGCCGCCTCCTCACTTGCCGCGCATGGCCGCCGAACCAGGCCGCCCTGCGACCGCGCACGCGCGCCTCGGTGACCATCGCCCTCTGTTGGTTCCAGTGGCTCCTCAGGGCGGATTCGCCGCTCCGGCTGTTGTTCCCTCTCCAACAGCAGGCTACTACGACAACGACTACCACAAGCCACCGAAGCACGATTTCCCTCGGTTCGATGGCTCCGCCCCGTACCTGTGGCTGGATCGCTTCTGGCGTACTTCGAGCTTTACAAGGTCGCACCACACAACTGGGTGGCCACCGCGGCGCTGTACATCGAAGGCCAAGCCGCGCACTGGCTGCAGGAATTTCGTCAAACACATCACGGCATCACCTGGGAAGTGTTCACGTCCGCTGTGCTGGAGGAGTTCAGTGCCGACGAGTTTGAGGTGGTCATGCACAAGCTGATGCAGCTTCCCCA
This sequence comes from Triticum urartu, assembly GCF_003073215.2. NCBI lineage: Eukaryota > Viridiplantae > Streptophyta > Magnoliopsida > Poales > Poaceae > Triticum > Triticum urartu. Next base: position 639,788,551 of record NC_053028.1, on the reverse strand, counting down.
GCCTGCCACTGTCGCCGAGTCTCGCGCGGCGTTCGACGAGCAAATGTACCATCTGCTTGCGCTCGACCCGTCCATCAACACCAAGTTCTTCGTCACCCAGTTCATCCTGGGCTTGAACGACGAGCTACGCGCCCCGGTTCGGCTTCAGGCGCCCTCGAGCATCACCAGGGCGTCGGTGTTGGCATGCATTCAAGAGGAGGAATTGGGTACGACGCGTGCACGCCCACGCATCACGCCAGCGGGACGGCCTCCACCGGCGACGACTCCTCCACAACCACGGGCGGTCGCGCCCAACCGCGCCCCCACGGACGACTACGCACGCGAGCGGCAACTTCGTGACTACCGCCGTGCTAATAACCTGTGCTTCAAGTGCGGCGACCGCTACTCGCGTGAGCACCAGTGCGCCCAGCCCGCCCAGCTGCTCACCATCAGTATCGGCGATCACGGAGAGGTGCTCTCCGACGACACCATCCACGCCCTGCAACTGCTCGACGACCCCGGACCAGCCGCGCAGCCGCCCGCTCCTGCTGGGGACGCCCCCGAGTGCTACCTCCTCTCGTCGCACGCCCTGGACGGCACGGACTCGGCGACTACGATCCGTCTGGTGCGCTGGTGGGCAACCAGATCATGTTGCTTCTACTCGATTCTGTCAGTTCGCACAACTTCGTCAAGAAGTCCTTTGTCGATCGCCTCAGGCTGGCGACGGAAGAGATGCCGCGGGTGGACGTGCGCGTTGCCAACAGTGACCGTCTCACCTGCAACCGTATCGTGCCCGGGCTCAAGTGGTGGATGCAGGGGCACACGTTCGCCACACCGATGCACGAGCTGGACATTAGCGCCTACGACGGCATCCTGGGCATGGACTGGCTCGCCTAGCACAGTCCCATGACGTGTCACTGGCAGGACAAGTGGGTCAAGTTCACCCACGACGGCGAAGAGGTCGCGCTCCGGGGCGTGCCCACGAAGGCATCCACCACGCTCAAGGCGATCAAACCCAACGAGTTGCGCAAGATGATCGCGGGGCAACGACATCTGGGCAATGGCCATGGTGGACATGTGCCGGCGCGCACCGCCACCATGGCGTAAGTGTGCCAGCCAGACACCGCTCGCTGATCTTCTGGAGGAGTTCGTCGATGTGTTCACGGCGCCGCATGGGCTCCCTCCACACCGCCAGTACGACCATGCCGTCACACTGGTCGAGGGCACGGTCCCCGCGAACACGTGCCCATACCGTTACTCGCCGCTCCAGAAGGACAAGATCGAGCGCCAGGTCAAGGAAATGCTAGACGCCGGTGTGATCACGCACAGTGTGAGCCCGTACGCCGCGCCGGTCCTGCTGGTCAAGAAGAAGGACGGCACCTGGCGGTTCTGCGTCGACTATCGCCGCCTCAACGACGCGACCATCAAAAACAAGTTTCCTCTGCCCATCATCGACGAGCTGCTCGGCGAATTGGCCGGTGCTGCGGTCTTCTCCAAGCTAGACTTGCGCGCTGGCTACCATCAGATCAGGATGCGCGAGGAGGACGAGTACAATACGGCGTTCAAGACGCACCACGGACACTTCCAGTTCAGGGTCATGTCGTTCGGCCTCACGAACGCGCCGGCCACGTTCCAGTGCCTAATGAACGCCATCTTTGGTAAGTATGTGCGCAAGTTTGTGATCATCTTTCTGGATGACATTCTCGTCTTCAGTGAGACCATGGAGGAGCACCTGGAGCACCTGCGCATCGTCTTTGAGCTCCTTCGCGCACACCAGCTCTATGTCAAGGAGCCCAAGTGCACTTTCGCCGCTGATCACATCGACTACCTCGGCCACGTGATCTCCAAGGAGGGTGTGGCCACAGACAAGGAGAAAACGAGCGCGATGGAACAGTGGCCGACGCCGATGAACGCCACCGAGCTGCGCGGTTTTCTAGGCCTCACCGGCTACTACAGAAAATTCGTGCCGCACTACGGCATCATCGCCAAGCCACTAACACAGCTGCTCACCAAGAAAGGCTTCGCCTGGACGGAGCAAGGTCAAGCGGCCTTCGATCGGCTCAAGACGGCGATGGTCACCACGCCAGTGCTCGCGCTCCCGGACTTCGACAAGCGTTCTCGATCGAGAAGGACACGTGCGACACGGGAGTAGGTGCGGTGCTGGTCCAGGGAGGCCACCCGGTCGCCTACTTCAGCAAGGCCCTGGGAGTGCGCAACCAGCAACTATCGACGTACGAGAAGGAATTTCTGGCCGTGATGATGGCGATCGACAAATGGCGGCCGTACCTGCAGCGTGGCCCCTTCGACATCCTCACGGACCACAAGTCCGTCTGCAACCTGGGCGAACAACACCTGGAGACCGAGCTGCAACGCAAGGCCATGGCAAAATTGGTGGGACTGCAATTCAGGTTTCAGTACAAGCGGGGACTGGACAACGGAGCGGCCGATGCCTTGTCGCGCGTCGGCAAGCAGCTCGACCTGGCCGCGCTTTCAACGTGCCAGCTGGCCTGGATACAGGAAGTGCTCATCTCCTACTCCACGAACCCGGATGCACAAGATCACCTTCAGAAGCTCTCCCTGGCCAGCCTGGACGACGACGGCTACGAGCTGCATCGCGGTGTCATTCGATCGGTGCCAACGCCGCGCTCCGCACTAAGCTCATCGCCGCGCTCCACAACAGCGCGGTGGGTGGCCACTCCGGTGCCACGGCGACGTACCAGCGTGTGCGCAAGCATTTCGAGTGGCGCGGTCTCAAGCGCGACGTCGAGGAATTTGTGCAGCAGTGTGCGATCTGCCAGCAGGCGAAGCACGAGCACTGCAAGCCGGCAGGACTCCTGGCACCTCTTCCGGTGCTGACCGCGCTGTGGGAGGATCTCACGATGGATTTCATGGACGGGCTGCACGTGTCAGACGGTGCGGACACAATCATGGTGGTGGTGGACCGGTTCACCAAGTTCGCCCATTTTGTTCCCCTGAGCCACCCGTTCCATGCACCGCAAGTGGCGAAGGCATTCTGGGACAATGTAGTGATGCTCTACGGCATCCCCGCTTCGATCGTCTCCGCCCGCGACGAGGTGTTCACCAGCAACCTATGGAAGCAACTGTTCGCCGGCGCGGGCACCAAATTGCTCTACTCCACCGCGTACCACCCGCAGACGGACGGCCAGAGCGAGCGCATGAACCAGTGCATGGAGATGTATCTCCGGTGCATGGTGGCACTCCCTTCAAGGCGCACTACGGGAGGGAGGCCAACCTAGGGGCAATGCCGGCCTGGCCAGCGGACGAGCACACGGCGAAGACATGGACTGGGCGGCGCACACAGAGCACATCCGCGCCCAGCTGAAGCACGCTCAGCGCCGTTTCAAGAAGCAGGCCGATCGCAATCGCAAGGAGCGCCAGTTCCAGGTCGACGAGCAAGTGCTGTTGAAGCTGCAGCCCTACGTGCAGCGCTCGGTCATCAGCCGGCCTTGTGCCAAGCTCGCCTTCAAATTCTTCGGCCCGTACACTGTCCTTGAGAAGATCGGTCTCATGGCGTACAAGCTGGACCTGCTGCCCGTGAGTCAGGTGCACCCTGTCTTCCACATATCCCAGCTCAAGCCATCCACGCCGGACTACACGCCGGTGTACGCAGAGCTGCCGCGCGTGCTGGACCTCTTCGTGTCGTCGGCAGCACCAACGCAGCTGCTGGAACGACGCATGATGAAGCGTGGGAATGCTGCCATCGTGCAGGTCAAGGTGCGGTGGGGCGAGGGCTCGCCGGCCGCCACCACATGGGAAGATTATGAGGTTCTCCGGCAGCGTTTTCCTTCAACAGCCATTTGGAAGGACTCGGGGGCAAGTTCCCAGAAAGAAGCTCAGTCTTAAGAGGGAGAGAATGTCACACCTGGCCACTTGGCATGGGTGACTTGGCAACCCTGCGGGAGGGACCCACCGGCGTGTGCGTGTGTGAGTCGCGTGAGCTTATAAGCTGGCCGCCTGTGGCTGTTGTGGTGTGTGTGATGTAACCAGCTCAACCTCTCACCCAATCCTTCCTCTGGAAGTAAGGTTCTTATTCCTCTCCAAGTCTCTCTCTCACGCTGCCCTCACCCCTCTCGATCCCCTTCTCCCCTCGTTCATTACAGTTATCTGTATCAGGCCCATGAGGAAAGATGATTCTAGGCAAATTTTGATGCAACAGACCTGTACATGCGGACATTAGATGTGGGCAAGTAAATCAGCGATTTGCTAAATTGGTGGAACTTCCGTTTCCCTCGCGTAGGTCCGCGCATGACGATATTAGCGATCGGCCTGGCCACATATCACGCACGACAACTCAAGTCCCCAAGTACGAGCGCGACCCTGCCGCCGACACAGCCTCCTCCCGCAGAGCTAGCCCTCCCTCGATGCTTCCTCCTCCAATGGCGGATCGAGTACTTTCATGTTCATCACCATGGAAAGGAGTAACAATACCACCGGCCCTGGCAGGCAGTTTTGAACTACAGATTGATCAGGTTAGCATCTTCCTGATGCATCATCCAACCGAGCTAGCTAGATTGATATATGATTTGTTTGTGGCAGAATTAGGAGATCTAGTGAATTAGCGGAGACGAGTAGGATGTCCTTCTGACTAATTTTTGTATGGCAATCCTTCTGACTAATTAATCTGGTTGTGTTGGGTATGGATGCATGATAGACGAGGGCAGTGGATGTCTAGACTCCATGGAATAATGATGATAGCCAAGCTAAAATTAATTGGAGGATTCATGGTCAATTCAATATAATTAGGTGGCAAAATTTATTTTTAGTGTTGCAAATTATAAACTTATCTCACCTGCGCGGAGATCTAGTGAATTAGCGGAGACGAGTAGGATGTCCTTCTGACTAATTTTTGTATGGCAATCCTTCTGACTAATTAATTTGGTTGTGTTGGGTATGGATGAAAGACGAGGGCAGTGGATGTCTAGACTCCATGGAATAATGATGATAGCCAAGCTAAAATTAATTGGAGGATTCATGGTCGATTCAATATAATTAGGTGGCAAAATTTATTTTTAGTGTTGCAAATTATAAAGTTATCTCACCGGCGCGGAGAAGTTCAATTTACTTTTGTTTGCCAAAATATGATGAAATATACAATGGATGGCGTCGATGGCGGAGGACCTGCCAAGGCTCGCGTAGGTGGAGGTCGTCGTTTGGCGTCGATGGCGGAGGACCTGCCAAGGCTCGCGTAGGTGGAGGTCGTCGTTTGGCGTCGATGGCGGAGGACTCGCCAAGGTTGACACCTTAATCTACTCTGAAGATGGACCAGTGGAAGATGGCGACGATGACACATGTGAGTGCGCCGGATCGGTTTGTGCCTCGGACCTCACAGATGGCTCGGTCGGGGTCTCCGGTTTTAGATGTTAGGCTTAGATGAGAGGTCTGGGTATATGGCCCAGCTTGCACCCCTTCATCATATGGATAGGAGTAGCGGTAGATGTTACCAAGATGGTGATTTTAAACATATTGTTGTTCTACTTTGTAAGGTCCTCGAAAATAATTAATAAAATGGCCGTATGCATCTTCCAGATGCACAGGCCGGGATCATCCTTCTTTTTTTTATAAAAAAAGTATATGCATGCTTATGCAATCGTACGTGCTCCTTATGTATCTACAAGGATTTTTTATTCCTCCCAAAAAGAACCCAAAATTTTCATCTAGCTAGATTAATCGTGAAAATAAAAAGTATAAGTCATTTACGAGCCTAATTAAGATATACTCACCCATACAGGGCCACAGAATACACGCACAAAAAACTAATTAAGCACGGGAGCAACACCTAACATGGCAGAATTTCTGACTACTTACGATCTTCATCGGATCCATGAAGACCTCTTGTAGATGGAGGAATCGCTAGATGGGCGAGGAACCTCTCCGGTGACCTCACGATCGAGGGCCATCAACAAGAGTTTTTCTTTCCTCCCGGAAAACCAGAAGTTTCCGTCTGGATTTCAGATGGCAACCGGGACGAAACCCATCGGGTTTTGCCTTCCCAAACCTATCCCCACGAGAAAATCGTAAATCCGTTCCCGTCCCCATCATCGTACGCGGGGCTAGTTTTCTGCCCGTCCCCGAAACCCATCGGGTTTCGGAGAACCCACGGGGAACCCACGAGAAAATCAAAATATTTAAACAGACATAATGGCGACAAAGAATAACATTTCAGCAGCAAAACAAGCACATTTCAGCAGGATAACTTGAGCAAATTTCAACAAAAAAAACAATAGTAGATGGTTCAACAGCTATATAGAGTGTATTTCAGCAGATTTAAACAACATACATAGTCTTTAACTTCTTGCGGACGTTGAAGTTGGATGGAGGCTCGGGAATTGGATTTGAAAGCCGCCTGCCTCCTCTTCCACGAAGGCCACGACCTGCTGCCCTTCCACCACCACCGCGCGTAGTTGTAGTAGAGAGAGGAATGCGGTGAGTGGCTGTAGACTTCGCCGGCGGCACCGGCGGCGGCGCCCTTTCACCTGACTTGGGACGTGAAGAGGCTACCATGGGGTTCGTCACTGGTGGCGGCGCCCTTTCTCCAGATCAGACCGGCGGCGGTGGAGAAGACGTGGGGCTCGCCGGCGCAGATCGTGGTCGGCGGATCTTGCGAGATTGGATCGAGCCAGGCGGCGGCTGGGGTCCTAGGTTTAGGGTTAGGTATTATGTGGGGGAGAGAGAGATGAGGGCTCGAGCGAGGGGGAAAGGAGCGAGCGATACTGGCCACCCAGCGAGGGGTTGGTTTGGCCTTCGACGCGGGGGGTGGGGGGGGCTCGGTCGCTCAGGCTCGGTAGTTTTGGGTTGGGCCGCGCCGGAGCTGTGCTTGATACAAAAAATGTATTTTGCCGGGTTTCGGGTTTGGGGACTACGGAAACGGATGCAAACCCACGAAACGTGTCGGGTTGTATAATGTGCCCAACAACAGTCCCGCGGGGATGAAAAGACGCCCATCCTCGTTCCCTAATAGGGTAAAAACCCGCGGGGACGCGGGTTTCGGGGCCCGTTGCCATCTTGAGTCTGGATGGATGGATGGATCGATCGAAATAACAAGAAGGCATTTACGAACAAGCACGGGACCAATAATAAGTACTCGTAGAATTTCTGATAAATTTCCAGGTGGATAGTTGCGCTACAACGAAACTGGAAGAGAAGAAAATTAAACGACAGCTCAAAGATAAATCTCGGACGGCACAATCCTAGTTAATCGCTGCATCTTGCACGGCCGCGGAGATGGATGGATCCCCGCCGTCGCCAACGTGATTAACGTCTGATCCGATATCCTCTGCGCGAGGAACCGGTCCAGCGACCACAGGAGCGACGGGGACTTTCCCCCTGACAGCTCCCTTCTCCACCTCCAGACATATCTTGGCCCAGCGTTTGAGCGCCCTCGCCTTCTCCTCGGTCCCCCAAGCACCGCGAGCTTCTCCTTCCAAGCCGAGGGCGTCAGCGGCCAGAGTGGCAGCCTTCTCCAGCACCTCGGTGCTTTTCAGCGTGAACTCCATCGTGAACTCGGCAGGAATCTGGATAGATAGGAGGGAGAGAGGAAGAGCGAGGTAGGGGATTGGTCGATGGAGAGTGAGGGAGAATATGGGGGTGGAGCTGGATTTTATAGAACTCTGAAGATCCAGAGGTTGGAGAAAATAGTGTGCCGTAGGTTTTTGCGGCTTGCCGAAAAAGGTTTCCCGCTTTGTATACAAAGCAATCAACCGATACATCTAACGATAGATGCTGGGACGGAAGCAGCACAGTCACGCCCAAAAGAAAAGAAAGAGAAAACAAGAGAAATTAATGCCAACAACGGTAGGTCGACAAAAAACGAAGAAGCCTCGTGGCCGCTGCACCCACCGGAGATCGTCCACCAAGCTCCGAGCCTCCGAAGCGTCGATACCAATCAACACCTCCAAGAAGAGACGCGACGAGGACGACGCTGCTGTCAAGGGTTTCCCCCGGTACGCTGTGAGGAGAGAGGAAGGGTAGCCCTGACGCCCTTCAGGAAGGTCAGGCGGTACCCACAAGCGCCACCGCGTCAGTGTCGGCCAAGCCAACAAGGATTTCTCCCGATCCCAACCTCCATCTCAGGCACTCCAGAGCTCGCCACCAAACAGATCCTCACCCTGCGTCAACCCGGTCACGAAGCTTCTCACGCCGTCTCACCATGACACCGTGAAGCATGGTCGCACAAAGAAGGAGAGGAGCTGGGACTAGGGCAGCAGTACCATCGGCACGCGGGAGGGGCCCACCTCCACCGCCGAAGACGGTAGCTGACCGGACGCAATAGCAGGGACATATCAGGCCCGTGGTCGCACAGGCTCGGCCGGGATCTCCGAGGCCCATCAAGTTCCCGCCTTCGCGCTGTAGCCGGCACGCCGTCGACGCCGCCGCCCCTGTCCAAGCCGCTCCCCTGCCTCCCTGCACAAAGCGCCGCCAAGTGGAAGCACCACCACCACACGCGCCGCCAGCCACCACCACCAGGTCGCCTGACCGCCACCGGCCGAGCCGCACCACCACCGCACGCCCGCGACGGAGAGGAACCAACGTAGCCGCCGGGGGCCCAAAGCCGGACCCCAGCCGCCGCCCACGCCGCCTGCAGCCCGCGCCGCCTGCCGGACGGATCCGGCCGCCATGGCGAGGCGCACACCACCGGGCAGCCGGCCACGCCGCGCCACGCCCGCCAGGAGGCTCGCGCCACCACGCCGCGGTACCCCGCGTCTGCACCGTGCCCGCACCCGAAGAAGCGGCCTGCGCCGCCCCGTCGCGCCGGGGGAAGAACAGGCCCCGCCGCCGCCAGCGCCGGCCCGACCGCGCCCCCAGGCGGCGGCAAGGGAGGAGGGAGGAAGAGGAGAGGAGGCTCGCGGCGAGCGGATCTGGAGGCCCTCGACGGCCGCCTCACGGGTTGTGGCGCAGGGAGGGAAACCTAGCGGGGATAGCGTTTGTTAGAAGGAAGAGAGGGATCTGTCGGTGTGTTGTTTCCTCTTTCGGGCACGAGATTAGTTCGCTCGTTCGGGCACGCCTCACTGTCGCCACCACCGTATCGGCTGGTTTTGGCAAGCTGGCAATGGCCATATCGCATGCCTTAATGGAGTCGTGTGCATGGATGTGCATGCGGATCACATAAAGGTGAGAGCACGTGTTGGTGCAACGTAAATGTACCACTTGTGTTTACTAGTAATAATGTACGTGCAATGCAAGTTTATATTAAGTAGAATATTAGTTGCACGTTATATTAGGTAAAATATATCTGTTGCATGTTGGTATTTGGTAAGATATCAATTAATTTTTCACGGGAATGGTAGGATATTAATTACATGGCAGATTTCAAGGGATAGCATTGAGTCAAACGTGTTTATAACCAATGGCAGTGATGGGTAATTAGAGCGTTAAACATGTTTGGTGCTTAATATTGAAGCAATTTGAACCGCTAGGTAACATGATTTGATGGTCGAGATGATTTAGATCTACCCATTTGGGTCTTTTTATATTGGTATAGATACTGTATTTGTTTGCCTGGTAACAACTGAATGTACCACTCGTGTTGGTGCAACGTAAAGCTTTTAAGGATTATTCACTTTCCACCCCTCGCCCCCCGCGTCACCTCCCGGGGCGGCTCGGGCGGAGCCTAATCCCACCGCCGCCACCTACCACCCCTTCTCTCCTCAACCCCTCGCCACCGCCGAATGACACGGCCGGGCTAAGCCCGCGCAGCGGACAACGGCGGTGGGGCTCTCCCGGCCCGTGACAGCGCGGTCCGTATGCCGGATTTGGGCGGCGGCCTTGGCTTTGTGGCGAAGGGCGGCGCGACGGCCGGGCCTGGTGACGCGCCAGTCTCCCCCATGGTAGCAGTCAGTGTGCGAGGGCGTGGCGCTCTGGTTGTCAACGCTGGTGGCTCCCCGGCTAGGTCTCCAGCTCCGTGACGGCCGGGCGATGGTGGTCCATGGGAGGGCTGGCCGCTGCCGGATCCAGCCCGACATGGTCAGATTTGGCCGGCTAGCGGTGGTTTCTTCCTACGGCAATGCGTCCGCGTGGTGCTGTGGCTGCAGAGCAGCGTGGCGACCTCCTGTCCGTGAGGGTGGTTTTTCTTCGGGTGGCGCTCTCCGGATGCTGTGATGTGCTGGACTAGGTCGGTGTGAGACTTGCAACATTCTCTTGTGAAGCTCGTTGGCCAAATTGGAGCTGCCATGTCCTTGATGCTTTGGTCGATTGTTTGGCGTAGTTGTGGCCAGGTCGTCCGCATGTGCCCCTTGTGAGGTTTGTATCTAGGTTTTTCCCCGCTTTTCCTTTAATTAACCGAGCAACTTTCTTTTTCTTAATCAATGAAAATGGCAAATCTTTTGCCTCATTTCAGAAAAGAACAACTGCAGTGTTTTTTTTCTGCTATCTCTTGTTTGTTTTGTCGCACGTACCTTCACTAGAAGAGCAAAGCTCTTTCTTTGGATGCTAATCTCGCCCTACCCGTTCGATCACTCACATCTAGTACCCCCGCTGCGCAGTGGATCCAAGCACCTACCCCAGCTTGCCGCGCCGGGCGTGCGGTGCTTGCGCGCGTCTCTCCCTTGACGCAGTGTCGTCGGCTGTCTGCAGCTTCGCTACCCCACTACTGAAGCTCTCCAACGCACCATGGTTCCAACTTTGCCTGCCAGAAGTTTCAACACCCCTTCATAGCCTTTTGATCGACCGTCATAGCATCTGCTAGCTGCACCCATAGCTCCCGCCGCCCGTGATTGTAGCCTGCATCACACCACTCGTCGCCTCGCGGGGACATCGGCGCTGCCAATCCTAGCACCATGTGCCCCTCTGGCTAAAGTCCCAACTATACCCCTTCGTTGGTTGTAGCTTTGGTGTGGACTGTTCATAGCACTGCCATCGCTTCTCTCCCCTATCGCCTCCATCTCCGATGCGACGCCTGCTAGTGCAGCACTGCCGCCCGCTCACAAGCGCCCACCTCGAGTGTTTCTCTGAGGTCGGTGGATCACCACACATGTGTTGTTGTTTCCCCCGTGGCTCAGCTAGCAACACCCAGCATGCGTTCCTAGTAGTACCATGGGGCCCAACTCACGCACAATGCAGGTGACGAGAGGCAGCTAGCCTGTAGCACAGGTAAGCCTCCCCCTCAGTGTTAAGAGTGTGTCTATGTCGTTGCTCACAGTAGGTGCTGACCAGTTCACCCTGACCAACCAATGAAGCAGATCGGAGGAATCTAAGGCTGATCGCGGGATAGGAAACCCCGATGGGCATACCACTATAGAGAAGTCATTGGCCGGAGCAGCATAGGGAAGGTCGAGGTTGGCGACAACAGGGCATAATCAATATCGTGTCATGCACGTTGATTTGGGGGATAAGGTTGTGAGGAAAGAGATGTCCTATTGAGCGAATCCATATGGAAGGGATACGAAAGGGAGAGTGCTAGGATGTTGTTGGCAAGGACAACGAGAGAGATGTTGCACATGGTGGTGATCGATCGTTCGCTCGATCACCATACCTTTCCTTCCAAGATTTATGAAGTCAACACAGATGTGTTGCCATAGGCAAGATTATTTGTCTTCTCTCATAGAAGGAATAGTCCACATTAATCTGCATACATGGCATCAAATCTAGGGTTTGATACCTAGTGTGTTGGAGGTATGCAAGTCCCTGTGATCATCAAGCCATATGTATGACACTAACGGGGAAGTGTTCCCTTCTTTGAGGAAACATCAAATACAACATAGATGCATTGTGGACAAGTCTTATAATGAAGAATAGCTTTGGTGTTTAGCCTTTCAAATGGAAACATCGATCCTAACTTTTGACCTTGTTTTCGACACCTGCTAGTTTAGCACCGCGGCCGTTCAGAACCGCCCACCCCAGGTGTCACTCCAGGGTTGCTGCTTCACCACACACAAGTTGTTGTTTCCCATGGTGGCTTAGTTGACAAAACACAACATGTATCCCTCGTAGTACCATACGGCCTAGCTCACGAGCAGCGTAGGCGGTGAGTGGCGGCTAGCTTGGAGCACCGTGAAAGAGTGTGTCCGCGTCGTTGCTCACAGTAGGGTGTCGACCAACTCACTCTGACCACAAATTGAAGCAGATGAAGAAAACCAAGGGATGGGGGTGGCGAGATATGAAACACAGACGGGCATATGGCTATGGAGGGAGGACGTTGGCCGGGGCAGCGTAGGGAATGTCAAGGTTAGGGACAACAAAGCAAAATTGAGTCAAGTGCGTTGATTTGGGGCAGATAGCCGTGGGGGAAGAGAAGTCCTATCGAGCGAAGGGATATGGAAGGAATAAGGAAGGGATAGCGCTAGGATGTTGTGGGCAAGGCCCATGAGAGATACCTTCCAAGATTTATGAAGTTAGCGTACATGTGCTGCCATAGGCGGGATTTTATTTGTCTTCTCACACTGAAGGAATAGTCCACATTAATATGACACACATGACATCAGATCTAGGGTTTGATACCTAGTGGGTTGGAGGTACTCAAGTCCTTGCAATCATCTAGCCACATGGAATGACACTAATGGGGAAATGTTCCCCACTTTAACGAAACATCAAGTACAACATAGATGCAGTGTGGACAGGTCTTATGATGAAGATTAGCTTTGGTGTTTAGCCTTTCAAAGGGCAACAATCATCCTAACTTTTGACCTTGTTGGCGACGCGGGGACTCCAAATGATGTACAACTTGTATTCCATTAGCTGGCAGGAGATGCCGGTGCAGTGCCCTACAACAAAGATCAAAGGGAAACAAGCTCATCGATAGTCGTCAAGGTTATAGCCAGGTACGCAAGCTAAGTTCGACTCCATCCATAACCTATGAGACTAAGGCATTCTAGTGTAGGTTGTGTGTGCAGAGAGCTAGGATAATGGTGGTCTCTGGATCTGAGAAATTAAATGCATATGTATCTAGCGAAAAAATGTGTAGGTGCCATTTCCAACTTTGCACTGGAAAATATGTGCAAACTATTTAGGGCTTTTTTGTTGTTTTGGCTAGGAATGATGAATTTAAGACTTGGCTTATAGGTAGTGGTGATTTTTGTAGTAGCGATCCTAGGTAGGTGGGACGAGTGCAAGGACATGTAAGCAAACTTCAGCTTCCAGAAAAAGTTTGAGCTCTCAAAATTTCAAGTTCTATATTTGGAACTTTCATAATAATTTGAAGTTGTACATAGAAAAGGAAATGTTGGAAGAGAAAAGACATGTGGGTGCCCACGTGGGTGTCCCTGGACCCCACTGAGTTTCCGCGTAGGCATACTCCAGCCCATGGTCCCTCGGGCGCTCGCGGCAGTTGGACGCTAGAGAGTTCTTTGGGGAAAATAAGATGATTTCGTGCTCGGCACGTCATTTGCCCTAAATACCTATATTGAACATATTGCATTGAGAGTTTATCTAAATCAAAAATTCAATGTCTAAACATATGAAAACAAAAAGAGCATGAATCAATATAAACATCTGAAATGTTGCGGATCATATAATAGGCACAGCTCATGTATGCCTGGTGTGCACTTATAACTTCTACATGGCTAAAATGTGTCGGGAAGTGGGAAAAGGCACAGTTCATCGTGGCAAACTTTTTGGGAATCGAAGTATGCACACATGGTCGTTTGAGTCAGATCCAAGGGGAATAATGCCCATCAAGAATTGAATGTAGACATATTTATCCACTTTCAACAAAAAAAAAGGCATGATATCCTTGCTTCGTTAGATTTTGAATAACTGAGTTCGCTATCCGTGTGCGTCTACAAGAAAGTTTTCGCCTAGATGTGATGCATCGATCGAAATAAAAAGAAGTCATTTACAGGCCTAACTAGCCCCCCCCCCCCCCCCCCCCCCGCACCAAACTAATTAGACACGGGAGTAACGACAAAATGGCAAGATTTCTGACCAATTTCCGATTGATCATCATCGGAATCACAAGACAAAAAGAAAGTACAAGATGAAGAGGAAAACAAGATGCAGTACTAATTAAATCTACGAAAGCCTAGCTTAGTTAATCGCTAGATCTTGCAAGGACCTGGAGGTATCCACAAGAACATTTCATTCGTCCCCTAAAACCCAAATATTTCATCTAGCTAGATGCATCTTGAAAATAAAAAAGTAAGGCATTTACGAGCCTAATTAAGATGTACTTATACACACAGGGCCACAATACACGCACAAAAACTAATTAAGCACGGGAGCAACAACTACAATGGCAGAATTTCCGAGCAATTTCCGGATCAACCTTCATTGGACCCATGATACTCTAAACCGGGTTGGCGAGAATTTTAAGATGAACAAAAAAAAACAATGAACAAAAAAACTGGTTGGCGAGAATTTTACGATGAGCCTGTAAACCGGAAGAACAAAGTAGAAAAAGGAAGTACACGAAAAGTAGTTGCACTTGCGCTACAACCAAACTATATTTATTGAGTTCTCCAGGAACGACTAGCCTAGTGAGGAATCCCGGCCGTCAGGTTGGACATCTGGTCCGATCTCCTCTGCGTCAAGAACCTCTGCAGCGACCTCACAAAGTCACGATCGACAGGGACTGCCCATGGCGGCGGCCATCTACAAGAGTTGTTCTTCCTTCCTCCCGGTCCGAAAAAGATGTCATTTACGAGACTAATTAACATCTAGTCTCCCAGGGGCCACAAGAGAAGCACATAACTAATTAAGCACGGGATTGAGAAACAACAAACAACACTACTGGCAAAATTTCTGACAAATTCCTGGGTGGATCTTCATCGGATCCACGATACAAAAAGAGAGTACACGATAGTTGCGCTACAACGAAACTGGAACTGCAGAAAATTAAACGAGCTAAGATAAACCCGGGAAGATACTTGAAGAAAAGGAAAACAAGGCGACGAACTAATCAAATCTGCGACAGCACACAGTTCGCAATAGAGAATTCCAGGAGCGGCTAATCTCTAGATCTTGGCTTGCAGGGCCGCGCAGATGGAGGGATCCCCGCCGTCGCGTTTCATGCCGCCGACGTGATTGACGTCTGATGCGGTCTCATCTGCGCGAGGAACCGATCCAGCGAGCTCAGGAGCGACGAGGGCTTCCCCCCCCGGCAGCGGCCTTCTCCGCCTCCGAACACATCTTGTACCAGCGTTCGATCGCCCTCGCCTTCTCCTCGTACCCCCAAGCACCGCGAGCTTCTCCATCCAAGCCGAGGGCGTCGGCGGCGAGAGCGGCAGCCTTGTCCAGCACCTCGGTGGCTGTCAGGAACTCCATCGTGAACTCAGCAAGTATCTGGATGGAGAGGAGGGAGAGAGGAAGAGCGATGTGAGGTCGGGGATTGGTGGACGTCGAGTGAGGGAGAATGTGAGGATGGAGCCGGCTTTTATAGAACTCTGAAAGGTCCTGGGGTTGGTGGGAGAAAACAGTGTGCAGCCTGTGATACGATCGCTCACTGTCGCCACCACCGTATCGGCTGGTTTTGGCAAGCTGGCAATGGCCAAATCGCATGCCTTAATGGAGTATAGGCGTGTATGAATGTGCATGAGGACCACATATATAGAGAGAGGAGAGAGCACGGGTTAATTTCCTAGCTAGAGCACCTCTTGGTGCGAGCGTGAATGCACGACTTCTAATGCTATCTCTGGTTTATTTGGTTGCATGTACCTTCACTAGAAGAGCAAAACTCTTGCTTCGGATGCTAATCTCGTCCTACCCGTTCGATCATTCACATCTAGTACCCCGCTGCCGAGCACGCCGCGCCGGGGCTCGCGCACATCTCTCCCTCATCTCAGCGCCGTCGGCTGTCTGCAGCTCCGCTACTCCACTTTTGGTGCTCCAACGGGCTGCCGTTTCAGCTTTGCCGGCCAGAGGTTGCAACACCCCTTGATAGCATGTCGGGCGGCCATCGTAGCATCGGCCAAAGGTTCGCTCGATCACCATCCATTTCCTTCCAATATATACGAAGTCACCACAGGTGTGTTGCAATAGGTGAGGTTATTTTGTCTTCTCTCGCTGAAGGAATAGTCCACCTCAATATGACAAGTGACATCAAATCTAGGGCCCTTTTGATCATCCAACCATATCGCATGATATTAACAGGAAAATGTTCCCTTCTTTAATTAACGAAACATCAAGTACAACATAGATGCAGCGTGGACAGGTCTTAAGATCAACATTATCTTTGGTGCTTAGCCTTTCAAAGGGTAACAACTATCCTAACTTTTGACCTTGTTGCCAACGTGGGTACTCCAAATTATGTGCAACTTGTATTGTGATAACTGGCAGGAGATGTTGGTGTAGGCGCTCTGCATGGTGAAGCATGATCAATCAACACAGTGTTCTAGAGCCTAGCCCTACGGGATCGGCAACACCCTGCAACAAAGATAGAAGAGAAACAATCTCATCGATAGTCGTCAAGGTTATAGCAGGCTACACAAGCTAAGTTTGACTCCATCTTGCATCACCTACGAGAGACTAAGGCATTCTGGTGGAGGTGGTGTGTGAAGAGAGCTAGGATAATGGTGGTCTGTGTATCTGAAAAATTAAATCCATCTATCTAGCGAAAAAAGGTGGAGGTTCCATTTCCAGCTTTGCACTGGGAAATATGTGGAAATTATGTGGGGATTTGTGTTATTTTAGCTAGGAATGGCGAATCTAAGACTTGGGTTATAAGTAGGGGCGATTTGTGTGCTAGCCATTCTTTCCTAGGTAGGTTGGGTGAGTGCAAGGACTTGTAAGCAAAGTTCAACTTTCAGAATTTTTTTGAGCTCTCAGAATTTCAAATTCTATATTTGTTCAACTTCCATAGTTATTGGAAGATTTACATAGAAAAACTAAATGTTGAAAAAAAAGACATGTTGCGCTTGCCCACGTGGATGTTCCCCAACCACTGAGTTCCATGTAGGCGCGTTCCCGCGCATGGTCGCTCGTGCGCTTGTGGCAGGTAGACACCAGAGAGTCGGTTTGGGAAAAATAAGATGATTTCGTGCTCGGCACGTCATTTGCCCTAAATACCTATACTGAACATGTTGGACTGAGATTTTGTCTAGATCACAAATTCAAAGTTCAAACATTTTAAAGCAAAAAGAGCATGAAGCAATATGAACATTTGCACTGTTGCGGATCAGCTCATAGGCACGTCTCGTGTATGTCTGGCGCGCAGTTATAACTTCTACACTGGTTAAGGGAGACGTGGACAGGCAGGTTGGTAATGATATCTTCATTCGCGAGACGAGGCAAAAAACCTCTTCTGTGTTTGATCGTATCTCTGAGAAACACGACGAAGCGGCGGACCCTGCCAGGCAGGGCCGCCAGACGCCATGAATCTTGTGGCCTGGAACTGTCGAGGCTTGGGGTTGGACTCGACAGTCGGCGAATTACGTGACCTGGTACGGTCCCACAACCCAGCGGTGGTTTTCTTAAGTGAAACGAAAAAGAAATCAAGGGCTATGGACAGACTCAAATGGAGTCTGGGGTTCTCAAATGGAGTGGCGGTCGACTGTGTTGGCCGGAGCGGTGGCCTAGCCCTCTAGTGGCGGGATCATGTTCAAGTCAAAGTGAGGCCTTGGTGCCAATATTACATTGATGCGGAGGTTGAATGTGAGGGGAAACTCTGTAGGATCACTAGATTTTACGGAGAACCACGGACAGAACTAAGAAAGAAATCATGGGATGTGATACGATATCTGAGGGCACAAGATGATCTCCCATGGATTTGTTTGGGTGATTTTAATGAGGCTCTGTTTCAAACGGACCAGCGTGGAGGTAACCCAAGGAGTTTCTCGCAGATGGAAGACTTTAGAGACTGCCTCGCCGACTGCGGCTTGGCGGATCTCGGATTCTCGGGCTACCCTTTTACATGGGATAACAAGCGGGATGGTCAAGATAATATTCAGGTTCGGCTTGATCGGGCTACATGCAATGATAGGTTTTTGTCCATCTTCCCGGAGACGATGGTCAAGCATATATTGGCGGAGGAGTCGGACCACCAAGCTCTCCTGGTGCATGTGATGGAGACGGCTCCGCAGCTAGGCAGGGGAGCGGACAGACCTTTTCGTTACGAGGAGGCCTGGACTCGCCACGAAAAGTATGATGAGATGGTCACGCAAGCTTGGGAAGCGGCGAGCACTGGAGAACAGGGGCTTGGTGCGGTTTGGAATAGGCTGGCTGCTATGACGGGGTCCATGCAAAGATGGGCTAGGGAGGTCTTTGGCTCAATTCGGCGACAGATAAAATTGCTCAAGGTACAGCTACTGGATGCAAAACAACGAGCTCTTACCACTGGATTCTCACTGGAGGTCCAGGAGCTAGAGGAACAGCTAAGGGAAATTTATGCCAGAGAGGAAATACCGTATAAGCAGCGATCTAGGGTGGATTGGCTACGGGCGGGTGACCAGAACACACGATATTTTCAGAATAGGGCGTCCCATCGGAAGAGGAAAAATACGGTGAAAGCTTTAAGACGAGACGATGGCTCTGTGTGTCGGGTTGATGAGGATATGCGCAACATGGCTGCCAATTTTTATGAAAATCTCTTTACGTCGGATGGTTCCCAGGGTGTTGATGTTGTTTTACAGAACATTGCTCAGCTAGTCACTCCTGAGATGAATGGGTCACTGTTGGCGCCAATTTCAGACGAGGAGATTGAGAAGGCACTTTTTCAGATGGGCCCTACGAAAGCGCCGGGGCCAGATGGGCTACCAGCCCTTTTCTATCAACGACACTGGTCGTTAGTCCGAGATGACGTCTGTCGGGCGGTTAAGGATTTTCTGCATGGGGTGGGGGCGCCAGATGCTTTTAACGCAACAGTCATTGTGATGATACCAAAATGCAACTCGCCAGAACTCCTCGCACAGTTCAGGCCTATTAGCCTTTGTAATGTTCTATACAAGATTGCGACAAAAGTTCTAGCTAATAGACTGAAAGTGATCCTGCCTATTCTTATTTCTGAGGAGCAGAGTGCATTTGTTCCGGGACGTCTGATTACGGACAACGTCCTGGTGGCTTATGAGTGTGTCCATGCGATTCGGAAGAGGAAGAGGAAGAAGCCGCTCTGTGCTGTGAAGTTAGACATGATGAAAGCATATGATAGAGTTGAATGGGCTTTCCTCCAGCGGATGTTGGAACACTTTGGGTTTGCACAGGACTGGATTAATATGATCATGCGTTGTGTACGGTCGGCCACCTTTTGTGTGAAGCTCAATGGTGGTTTATCTAGGGGTTTTTCACCTTCCCGTGGACTTAGACAGGGTGACCCCTTATCGCCATACCTTTTTCTCTTCTGTGTTGAAGGTTTCTCCGCTCTTCTCAAAAAAGCACAAGGAGAGGGTAGCATCAAAGGAGTGTCGTTTGGGAGCACTGGCCCCCAAGTTACACATCTTTTGTTTGCGGATGATAGTGTGGTTTTCCTTGAAGGATCACATGATAATATGGTTATGTTGAAAGATATTCTGGTGAGATATGAGGAGGCATCGGGCCAACGAGTTAATTTACAAAAGTCCTCTATTTTCTTTGGGAGAGGTTTTCAGGAAGAGGACAAGAATGAGCTCAAAGATGCATTGGGTGTCCAGTCTGAAGCTTTGAGCGAACGGTACTTAGGACTGCCAACACTGATTGGACGGTCCAAGGAGGGTACCTTCAAATATGTGACAGAGAGCTCGAAAGGTAAAGTCGGTGGATGGAAGGGCCAAGGGCTGTCAAAAGCAGCGCGGGAAGTATTGATCAAGTCTGGATTACAAGTAGTACCAAACCACACCATGAGTTATTTTCAGCTTACGAAGAAGATGTGCCGGAACCTGACCTCGATCTCTTCAAAATTCTGGTGGGCGGCAACAAATGGTGAGCGTAAGGTACACTGGATTTCTTGGCGGAAAATGTGTACATCAAAGCGGGATGGTGGAATGGGTTTTAGAGACCCCGAGGCTTTCAATCAAGCACTGCTGGCGAAGCAAGCGTGGAGGATTCTGCAGGTCCCATCTTCTTTGTGTGCTAGAGTGCTAAAGGCACGATACTTTAGCAACAACTCAATCCTGACGGCAACTGCGACCTCGTCTGCTTCGTATACCTTTCGAAGCATCTTACATGGGAGAGATCTACTGCGCGAGGGACTTATATGGCGCATTGGGGATAGTACTTCAGTGAATATACATCATGCGAATTGGATCCCTAGAGCAGGAAGTATGCGCCCTTTGGGGCAGGTTTTTGTTCCGGGTATGGCCAAAGTTGCTCACCTCCTAACTGCGGATGGCAGAAGATGGGATATAAACAAATTGCAAGACATGTTCTCTGAAGATGACGTGAACGATATCAAGCAGATCGCCATTGGGGGCCCTGGTACGGAAGACTACCTGGCTTGGAATTTCACAAAAAATGGCGACTTTGCTGTCCGTTCTGCATATCACTTGCATATGACACTGAACAATGCGACTTCCGGACGGCCGGAAGGTTCAAGTTTTGTGATGAAACATAAGTGATACTTGGCTCTATGGGATACTTCTGCTCCGGCCAAGGCTAAGATACACATGTGGCTAAGATACACATGTGGAGACTGATTTGTAATGGCCTCGCTGTGGGGGCTGAGCTGCACCGTCGGAGGATTAAACCCGGTGTTTTTTGTGTAGCGTGTGGACGGGAGGAGACGGTGCTGCACCGTTTTTGGTCGTGTCAACACTCTGCACGGTTCTGGCAGCTTTTGCATTCAGAAAAGGGAGTTTCGGTGGCGACCCCACCGAGTCCGATCGACTCTCAGAGTGCATTACCGAGCTGGCTGCTCGGGTGGCTTGCAGAAGCATCAGATGAGGATAAGGCGGCCATGATTCAAGCGACGTACGGGCTCTGGTTGGCACGTAACCAGGCGAGGGATGGAAGAATGATATCATCACCACATGAAATCATGGAGACGGTAGCTTCCCACATGAGGGATTGGCAGGATGCTCACGTGCGTGACCCTCGCCCGACAATGGTGCAGCCCAAGCAGAAATGGCGACCGCCGGATGGTGGGTGGCTAAAGGTCAACTCTGATGGAGCAGTCTCTAAGGTGAGCAAGAGCGGAGGAGGCGGAGCGGTGATCCGAGACCAAGACGGGGCATTCCCGGCGGTGCTCTGTCATTGTTTCGGCGGCGTTGACGATCCTGAATCGGTGGAGATTCTGTCCTGCAAGAGAGCTCTTGAGGTGGCGAAGGAAATTAATGCAGACAAGGTACACGTCGAGCTTGACTCCCAGCGAGTGGTACGGATGCTAACTAGCCATCAGAAGGAGCTGTCGAGTGCTGGGTCGTGGATACAAGAGATCAAGTCTCTGCTCAATTCGTTTTCCGATTTTAAAGTTACTTGGGTTCGTCAGTCTGCTAATGTTGCCGCGCATAGGTTAGCGAGAGTCGGTGTCGGTGATGAACTTTGTAAGGTTTGGTTGGGGATTCCCCCGGACTGTGTTCTTGATGTAATTTCGGATGAGATTCCGAACGCATACGATTAAATAAAGCGGCAATAGTTTTCCTCAAAAAAATGCACGGGAAAATGATCGAAGGCGCAATTCGTCGGTGCAAGTTTTTGGGGGACCGAAGTATGCTTACTTGGTCATTCGAGTCAGGTCCAAAGTGTCTCATGCCCATCTAGAATTCAACATAGACAGGTTCATCCATTTTTTAACAAAAAAAGGAAAAGGAAAAGGAAAGGCATGATATGCGTGTGCCCCATCGGTAGATCTATTGGTTAGATTTTGAGTAACTGCGTTGGGTACCCGTGTGCATCTACAAGAAAAGTTTTCGTCTGGATATGATGCATCGATCGAAATAAAATGAAGTCATTTACGAGCCTAATCAGCATCTAGTCACCCAGAGGGCCACACATCACACTCACAAAACTAGTTAGGCACGGGAACAACAATAAATTGGGCAAGATTTCTGACCAGTTTCCGGGGCGATCTTCATCAGATCCATGATACAAAAAGAAAGTAGGAGTACAACATAATTGTTCTACAACGATATTGCAAACAGAGGAAAACAAGATGAAGTAAATCTGCGACAACACAATTCGCAATAGATAATTCCACGAGCCGGTAGCCTAGCCTAGTTAATCGCTAGATCTTGCAAGAACCTGGAGAGGAGATGGAGGTATGCTCGCCATCACGTTTTAGTTTCACGTCCGATGCCAGCCCCGCCATGATCGACGTCTGCTCGAGCGGCTTCAGCCTTCAGGAGCGACGGATCCTCCCCTCTGGCGGCAGCCTCCTCCACCTCTCGAGACCTCTTGGCCCAGTGTACGAGCACCCTCGCCTGCTCCTCCCGCCCCCAAGTACCGAGAGTTTCTCCTTCCTCGATGCCGGCGGCAACAACCTTCTCCAGCACCACAAGCACAAGGCTTGGTTGGTTCATCGTGAACCTGGCCGGCAAGGATCTAGGTGGAGAGGGAAGAGGGAGAGGGAGCGAGCAAGGTCTTGGATTGGTAGACGGAAAGGGAGAATGTGGAGGTGGAGCTGGCTTCTTTTTAAAGTTCTTGGGTGATTAGAATCATTTCCCAATGTTTTTATAGTATTATAGTTCACACACAATTTTCTTACACATCCACATGGAAGACAACTCAAAAGGAAACTCTTGCAAAAGTGCTATAGACCATCGTAGTAGTACCTACTGTCCATAAATGTAGTACACATTAGTGTAGAAACAGAATACAAATTTGTATAAAAACACAAAATTTGCAGTGCATACACTAGTGCAAAATGCAGTAGAAGAATGTGGCTGAGACGAATACAATTGGGACCCGGTTTTGAAGATCTCATAAGAACTAATGCAATAGTGAAAAAGGATTCTGATCTAGACACTTTTTTTTTCTGGAATCTTTTTTATTTTGAGGAATCTAATTATTTTTTTCTGAAGAATCGATCTAGACACTGTTCAAGAGCACCTTTCAAGTTTCAGTATCGTTTTTTTAAAGGCTGACATCAATAATATGTTCTAGAAGTTTCAAGAACCATGAGAACTGCTGGTCTTAGATGATTTGTACACTTTCCAGATTGCTAGGAACGTAGAATACCCTCTCTACCACAGTGAGGAGTTTGGTGATTACAGAGCACTGACGTCTAATACATACAGGCAAATCATGCTGGGGCTAGGCTAACCCTGGCACCACCCCTCCACTACACAACAATAAGAGTGGCAGTGTGCCGTACCGCTGTAAGATGGATGTCAATTGCTATTGTCTACCCTGAAAATCAATTTGGTACTCCGCTAGTCGGTGTTCCTCATGCATGTTAGTTTTCACTACTGTCAGCTTGGTTGCTCATGGATCGTCGTCAGCACAGCATCTTGAGAATCCTTGTTCTCTGAATCTCGCTCCACGTTATGTACATTATGCATGAGCGTGAGAACTGGTGTATTTTTCTGCTAATAACCTGCAGAGAGTACCAACAGAATTCAGCAGTCAATACTTTCATGACGAATTCTGCGCATAGTTGAGCTAAAGCTAACACTTCCAAATGTTAACTTCTGAACTTGGCAGTTCAAATAGCAGTCAGAAGTACTGAACTACTGAAAATTGACGGAAACCCTTAGAACTAAACCTGAGATTAACACAATCTAACAGTCATGGCTGGAGAAATCTTAGGATAGCTAAATGAGACATTATTTCCTAGCTGTGGTACACTTTTCGTATGCATTATAACTTATAAGCAGTACTAAGCCGGGGTAACTCAAGGTTCAGTTCGTTTTGCTGGTTTAAGAGATGAAAATAGAAGGAAGTACTAAAATATAAAGAGATGGTGTAAAATACACATCATACTTAAAATCATGAGAAAAATAAAGACAAAAATGATATAGGGCAATTGAGTGAGACGAGCATGAGAAAAGACTTATCAATTCAAACTTGGTGTACCTTGTGCTTCAAACTTCCGAGCAAGGGTTCTTGTGAGTGGATTTCTCTCGCTACAAGTTACCACAACTCAACCAGCTCCCGAAGGCTTTACACTTGTTTGTGGCATGCTCCCTCGTCGAATTAGAGCAGTTTCTACTGAAAATACAAGCAAGCTACCGTCCTTGGTTCCTGCTATGAAGCACTCCTCAGGGGTCATAGCTAGAGAAGTGATTGCCTTCCCAGCTCCAGCATACTTCCAAACAATATCAAGAGAATGCATAGAACGCAGAACTATTTGCCCATGCTCACCAGCACAAGCCATGAACTCTCCACAACAACTAAGTTCCATGCAATTGAGACGTCCAATGGACGTTGCCGAAGCAATATGTTTTCCATTGATAGAATGCATGTGCAAGGATAGGTCAATTTCAGAATACAGTACCACCCTTCCATGCCTTGTTGCCACCAACTTTGATAAACCAAAGCCAGATGGATGCCGAATGGATCTGACATATCTCCCTTCACGCAGTGTATGGAAAATACAAGTTCCATCTTTCGATCCACTGACAACAATGTCCAGTTCTGTGCTAACAAATAAACATGTTATGATGTCATCATGACCGCACAAGATATGAACAGGCCTTTCCATTATAATATGATCATTTTCTGAAATTTCAAAATTTGCAGTCCTCATTTTTCTCTCACTTGGTCTGCCTCGAAACGCATGCCAGACCATAACAGTTGTGTCATAACTTCCAGTTGCAACCACATTTCCATCGGATGAAACTGCATCACAAAAGTTTCTAACAATGAAAAGGGGAAACAAGAACAATGACAACTAGGACGAGAAATTTCATAAGAAGCAATATGGAACGACAAGAACCATTTACATTTTAAAAATCCAGTCAACGTACAAAAGACAGAAAACAAACAATCGAATGGTCACACAAGGACCCAGAAAATGCCTAATAAAATGAGATAACCAGATCATTAATTTAAAATTTGCTGCTCCGTTTTACTATCCAAATTACCATGCATGAAACAAGGATATGAAGTGGTCAACAGACTTTATTCCTCACCACAAACTACTTCACATCCATTGTGGAAATGCAATCGAGAGAGACGGAGAACATGGCTTATTTCGAGGGGCGCAAGAGCAAGATTTGTTAGCACACGAGGCATATTTTTTTAGGATTGCGAGTTCTTGCATGCAGAGCCTCCAGACCTGCAGTGGTTGCAGTAGGGTTTTGGTCTTCTTCTTTCTTATTCCCTCCGTCTCATAATATAAGATGTTATTACAACAATGTTTATATTATGGGACGGAGGGAGTAGCTTTTAGGCTTCTTCTTTGGCTGTTTACTATAGTTATTTTGGTTCTTTCTGGTTTTGCCGGTTAACCCTTGTAACCTTTTGTGACATGTTTGTGTTCTTCTAATATAAAACGGCCCATATTTGGGTGTGCATGAGCAAATGATTGCAAATTCTGTTACAATTCCAGCTAGGGAACTACAGAAGTAGGCTAGTGCCCTGGGGGTAAGGAAGTCGAGTTGTTTAATCTCCACACTCCTAGGACCGGCTTGGGTACCCATATCTTGGTCAAAGCGAGAGCTACGGACTCCAAAATAATCTGGAAACTTGAAAATAAAATGGATAACATAAACCCGTTAAAATGTCTGTACCTGCAACACAGCCAACAACATCCTTATGCTGCCTGATGCTCTGCACAATTCTTCCATCACTGAGAGAAATTATCTGGAAACTGTTTTCCCAATTTCCACATAAAATCAAATACTTGTCGCTGTTAATTTGCATAGTTGCTAAGAGCTGTCTTCCAAATTTGACGTTCTCAGCCAGGAAAGTGCCAATTTTACGAGGGGAGATAACATCTGAACCAACCCCAAAGAAATTTTCCTACAAAAATAAATAAGTGTTACCAACAAAAGTATATACTAACATGTCAATATTTATATCATTTTATGGTGTTGTAGTCAGGAGAAACCTGTGGTCCAGAAAAGGTGAAATTTCCACCTAACTGCATCCGTGTTGTCAACCACAGCTTCACTGATAATATGAGTCCCTCATTCATCAGTATAATTGTGTTATCCAACAAGCCAATAAATAGTACAGCCGACATATGGCTGATTGTGCTAGAAACACTTGAAGTTAATGTTATTGACTGTGGTGCAAAATACAGTGGATGGGCAATTGGGATAGGAGGCCCTCTTCTTGGATGTTTCACACGAAAAATCTGGATAGGTGTCTGTCCAAAATTCGCAATCTGATCCTCAATAGCATATTTCTGTAACATGTCATCCATGTTTTCCAGATCAACTGCGCCTTCGTATGTCACATAGTAAAATATGTTTGCTGCCTATAAAAGGTAAAATATATAGATCAAATAATATTCCATTGCTAGAGTTTCAAAGACGCTGGCAAAAATAACCTAATTGCACCTCAACGGCAGGCTGTCCCCGTTGCTTGTACCCAAATATGAGATCAATCCAGTGATGGAGATTAGAGCTCACATATTCACTTTCAAGTGCTTCTCTGTTGATGTGAATGAATTCTTCTGGAGAACCCTAAATGTTTGAATGAAGTAAATTATATCAGGAAAAGTACCAAATTACTAAAATAGGATGCGGTTGAACACCAAAGAAATTGAAGATGCGCGTGCAAACCAGTAGACTCTCACTTATAACAAGCATGCTAAATAGAGAGCTACATGAACATCAGAACATGAACTGACATAATTATTCAACAAATTGCTCTTTGCAACATTACAAGTTTATGGAGTTGATCTTGTTAGTAGTGATGGTCAAATCAAAAAGATATTTTCTAGGGAAGACTAGTCTAGCAGCTTCCACATAAGAAAATCCATCTTTTATGTAGAAAGCTGGCTCAACTCTCAAATCTTATAACTGAGATGGTACATTACACAGCATGTGAATATTACAGAAGACCAAACTAATTGTCATTAGAATAAAAATAAAGCTATCCTAGTGGACAAGTAATTCATCAAGATAACAAATATGAAAATCATATAGATAACTGACAAAAAGAAGTATCCATTACCTTCGCCCATGGAGGGAGAGCAACATCACCTAAAGGTTCACCATCCTGCTTAATACCAAGATGATATGAATTTGAATTTTCAAGAAACTCAGGCATATAGAAGAATTCAGGAATAAGCTCTTTGACATCACTTGAATTTGATAAGCTGTTTCTGTAAGCGCCATCAATGCTCTGGAAAAGACGATCTGCATGGTCAAACTTGCCACCCTGTACAAGGAAGTGTCAGACAGGCACAAATGCTGAACAATTATCACATATTAAAGCTACTGCTTTATGAATTATGGTGAAAATGTGGCATGACAAGTGCTGTATTAAGTATCAACAGAAGATGAATGACATTGTGATAAGAGAACACAATGCTCAGTTTTGAAAAATATATGGTGAGAAATATTCTATGACAAGCACATTAACAACCTGAAGGCTACGATGCAGGGTTGTAAAAGGTTCGAGCCTGAGAAGGTAATGAAGAACGATTCCCATGCTAGAGTAGTGAGATCCATAATAAAAACTGCAGCAAAAAGATTCATGGTTCTTAGTACAATTGATGTGAACTCAAACAACAACAAAAGGGAAACCAAAGGAACTGTTTTTAAGAGTCAAGATCTAACCTCGGTATATCAGGATCACAGAAATTAAGATATCTATCTTCAAGATCCTGACAATAGCACATTGTTTATGAGGTTCTCATAAGGGATGCTAACCTAGTTCATGAAAATAAGTACTCAACAGTTACCAGACCTTAAATCGTTTCTCGTCCAAAGCACCAACCGGCTTTGAGAGATCCCTAAAAGTAGATGACTTGTTGAAATCTAGATTTTCTGAGGCATAATCAGCCAGAACCCATGGAAATATAGGGTACTGAGTTAAATCATTGTAAGATCGTCCAGCAAGGGTATTAAGAATCATTAGATACTCAAAATTACTGATTTCCCTCCTTTTCCATCTTTCCTTGGCATTCTCAGCTATTTCAAGTGCAACTCGCCTGTCAACAAATGAAATGACACTATTTTTGTCTTTAATACTTCCTTTAGGAAACAAGGCATCATTCCTGAGGGAAACTAAGAGAGACCCGGCCCTTTTAACATCCTTTTGGGAGGAGAAGTTTAAAAATATAGGTGCATTTGAATCATCAAAGAATATCTCCATTGCAGTATACTGTAGTAGGTAGCGTATCCAGTGAACTCCTTTTATCTGAAACACACGGAAGAAAGAAGATGAAAAGAGTGAGCAAGAAAAATAGAGTGACAGAGAGAGGGGTGGACATACCTTCGCTATATTCCACCTCCTGTGATGTTTGATTTTATTAGATTGGTTTTGCATCAAGCCGCCATTGATTCTAATCAAACTGTCTCGACAACCATAAAGTCTCTCCGCACAGCCCAGCTCGTTCTTCCTATCAGAATCTTTCTTATCTTTGAATTTGCTGAAAACAGATGATCCTCCAGTCCCTTCAACCAAAAAATCAAAAGAAAAATGTAGAACAGTTCGTGTGATATTTAACTGCCCTGCCAGTTTTCTCTTTGGGGTTACAAGAACACAATGAACTGAACATAGCACCTGGAAAATAGAAAGCAAACAGCAATCAACATCTGTCCAGTACCTTCAGGTAAATTTTATGCTAACTTTTTTTACCTTGGTATAATCACTATCTCCATTAGTAGATGATGTGTCTTTCTTATTCTGAACAGTAGTGCGATGATCTGAGGAATCTGCAGCATTATTCTGGTTTTGGTTCTCTGAAGGACTGTGGGAAGATTCACTTGTATCATTAGTGTCCTCAAATAGTCCATAACCACTATCATCTGTGATTCCTCGCACGCCTTTCAGAAGGAATCGCTTCATTTTCTCAGGAACTTTGGTGCTAAAAGAAGGTTGGTCAAAAAATGGCTCTGTAATTTCATTCCTAGAGGATGAAGGTTGGCAAAGACGTTCATCAAACATGTAATTCCGCTTGAGCTTGAACCTCCGCCGCCATTTATCTTCTGTTTTGTCAAGTTTCCAGTGAGTCAGAGCATCATTCGGAAAAGGGTTTGCAGACCATGGTCCCCTCTCATCAATCAGAGCACGGAAAATATGTATCCACTTATCCTGATGCAAGAGGCAAATAATTACTATATGACTATTTTTGAAGTATATATGAATTGCCCAACCATCTCCATCAGGTCGGACTTTTAGTTCTACTGGTTGGTGCATGGAACTTAAGATGGTATCAAAGTCAAGAGGCCTTGGGTTCAAGTGTCGGCTTCACAATTTAAACAAAAAATTGCTTGCCCTCTTTCTGTTCACGTTTAGACCTAATTGAGCCATACGTCAGAGAGGGTTTGGATTGACCAACCTTCTCTATCAGTTTGGAAAAAAAATTGA
This sequence comes from Triticum urartu, assembly GCF_003073215.2. Taxonomy (NCBI): domain Eukaryota; kingdom Viridiplantae; phylum Streptophyta; class Magnoliopsida; order Poales; family Poaceae; genus Triticum; species Triticum urartu. The sequence continues at coordinate 639,759,352 of NC_053028.1, read as the reverse complement.
AACATCAGTTTGGACAGTTGGCTCTACTGGTTTGTGCATGAAACTTAATAACTACTCCCTCCGCTCAGAAATAAGTGACGTGGTTTTAGTTCAAAAAGGCATTGGAAACTACTCCCACGTCACTTACTTCCGAACGGAGGTAGTATATGTCTTCCAAAACTCAAAAAGGCATTGGAAATTTGGCAGTATTTCACTTACTGCAACAATTTGCTGATCCTCATCAAAAGCAAGTTGAAAAGCTGCTTTTCTACTATCATCTGAGGAAAGTGCAGAACTGATGGAGAGATGTATCTGATCATCAACGATCTGCACCAGTTGTGTCTCTTTAGTAAAACGCTCGTTAAGTTCAGAGTTTAGTTTTTGTAGATTCCTTAAGCGATCAGCCTGAACAGCATGCATATGCTTAACCTCATAAGCAGCCTGAAAAACAAATATGACTTTGTCACCACTTAGAAACAAATATGTGTTCTAACATCGTTCGTACATCCAAAAAAAGAATAAACATATAAAGAACGGTTCATCCCCCTTCCCGGCCCACCATGCTAATAAAATGAAAAGGAAAAGACAAACAGCCATACAGCATGCAGTCAACACCATTAGTTGAAGTTGTGCCGCTTGAAACATGTCCTACTCAATGAACTGCTACAAATTTCTAAGACGGCAACAAAAGGTTCTGAACAAATATAAACATAAGGACCAAGGAACAAACCGTGGCAAGAACACGATCCTTCTGTATAAAACTAAGAATGAACCCAGCCTCTTTATTGCTGTTGACTTCAATAGAATCATCTCTGCCCAAGATATTAGTAACAAGCATGGCCTTGCCATATATGATAGTTTCGAGAATCAAGTGTGATAAAACATGGAAGCGTGCACCATCATCAAGTTGCCCATACTGAGATCGCACAACGAGTAAAGACCTGTACCAAGAAAGGAGTTAGAATAATATTTTACACAAGCTTATAACAAAGCTCGATGTATTCAGCATACCATATTAGAAAATGCAGCTTGTTTTTGCTTTGGTCATCGTCTGCAATGAGCAAGGGAAGCAATGACATGAACTGCAGAACACACTTGGATGCATTTTCCAATCCAGCTTTGCAGAGGTACAGAATAACAAGGTGAAAGAAAATTCTCGGGAATATCTCTTCCCTCAATATCGTTGCTCTGTCAGCAAATATATTCATTTTTGCAATACCACTGGATACAACAACAGCCGCCATTTCTGCACCAGGGACGTTCAGAGACTCGACCAATCCACGTGCCCTTTGGCCCAGGGACGGGGCTACAACATTTTGGGGACTCTTCGGGATCAATTTGCTTGGTCCTTTCCCATTCAAATTACATATAATACTCCATACCTTGTCAAAGAAGCTCCACCAATCATCACTTACTTCATCCCCAGCAGCAAATTGGCACGAGCTCCAAGGAAAACTGATAATTGATATCTTCGTTAGAATATCGATGTGCAGCTCCTCAAGTTTAGAAATTTAACAAATCCGAAACAAATCAAAATCTATGGAAAGGCATTGTTCAGCTTGGGAATAATAGCAGTTTAACATATCAGCTTCAGGTTGTGTATGACTCGAATATAAATATTAAATTGTTTAACTACCGGTCTGAGCTCATTGATGTAAATGCAGCTTTATTTTTCCTTGGAGATAACACCAAAGCTTGGCCTCTCGATGCATAGATAGAAAAAACAGTGGGTCTGTATACAAGCCTAAGACCAGAAAACCCTAGACACACCCAAAAGAATAAATGCTGTTGGCAAGCAGCACAAGCTGTCGCCTCCGATTTGTCGTGTCCAAACAAGCTGATGAAAGAAGGGGAGCCTTGGCGCAGCGGTAAAGCTGTTGCCTTGTGACCATGACCATGAGGTCACGGGTTCGAGTCCTGGAAACAGCCTCTTGCAGAAATGTAGGGAAAGGCTGCGTACTATAGACCCAAAGTGATCAGACCCTTCCCCGGACCCTTTGCAAGCGGGAGCTACGTGCACCGGGCTGCCCTTTAAACAGGCTGATGAAACTTAGATGCTTTCTGTTGAAGAGGCACTCATTACAGGATAAGAGAATATCTTACAAGGCCACCAAAGAAAACATTGATATAAAAGGTAATCCAGTGTTAATTCTGCAGGCGGGAGGAAACCCTAACATGACACAGAAAGCCCTGTGTATCGATCCTGAAACAATGCCATGGTGATCTTGATGATCTGACTGCCTGACATAAGACGCATGGCTTGTTTAGGTCAGGCAATGGTACCTCAGCGAATGGGTTTGATGCTCGGTCCTTTGCTCCCTCGCCTTTGCTGCCTTAGCACCTATCTCAGCACCTGGGTTCGATCACCTAGTGTATGCCATCAGAGCCATTCGGAGGACGGCCATTCTTGTGATCCCTCTTCGGTGTGCCTTGCTTTACCGCAAGTAGTGTGGAGGCCTGAAGCAGTGCAGCCACAACAGGGTACGGCTGAGGCATCTGTGCAAGGAGTGGATGCACTGGGAAAGGAGTGGAGATACGTCGCCTAGGGCGGGGACAGTAGAAACACAACAGGGCTGGCAACCAGTGGTCAAATGGTGGTAACCCCTGACCGTAACCTGGGCTCCTGGCACAATACTGCAATATGCACCTCGGAATGAAAAGGGGTAAAATGGACAGGTAAAGCAAATGCATGTACAACAATACAAGGAGTGAGAATGCAGGTATAAGCAGTACTCCACATCTAGCTACACAAGACTCGCATATTTAGCAATAGTAACAAAGCATTTTATGCAGGAAAACATAGGGAAAGAACTAGTACCTTCTACACTGGCCATTGGTCTCAGCATCTAAAATTTCATTTACTGTAAGCTTAATATCTAATTTCCATTTGTCATCGGATGAAGATTCGTCTGTAGTGCTAGGAGATGGAAACTGTAAATGAAAAGGAACAGTATTGAAATGTGTGTATAGAATAAATTATTTTCTGTTTCATAGAAGTATGCTTCAAAGTTTACCAAGAGTTTAATTCCTATTTGATTGACAAGCAACTCCTGGATAAGCTTCAAAAGATGTAAGACATTATCACAGCCAGGCTGTGAAAGGAAAATATTTTCTTCCGAAGATGTCTGAAGCAGGCTCCCAACTATATCATCGAGTATGTCCCGCAGCAAATAAGAACTTGATAGTTGTCCCTGCAGATTCATTAATCCAAGTAATGTCATCAGAATCGGACAAAAGATATATGGTACCAAGCTGTTCATATAAAAGGAGATAACACCAAACCTGGTCAAATTTCAGAAGGAAAAAATGAACTGTATCTTCAAGCTGGTGCCAGCCACCTTTTACAGAGCTCAGGTAGTATGAAAGGACCAACGAGTACAACTTCCTCACAAGAATTAGTTCGTTGATCTCCACATTGTCCAGTTCAGCTTTAGGAGCTGGTTTGTACTCCTTAATTACATCCAGATTTGTCGATGTCTCAAGCCAAGAGTTCCAACCATGCTCCTGATAAAATCATCCCAGGATTAACACGTAGTGAGTAATTTATATAGAGCTAAGAAAGTAATCAGTACCATTAATGCCTCGATGTTCGTAGGGTTTGAACAGAGTAAACCAAGAAGCTTAGTTAAGATTCTCATGCGAGCTGAAGAATCTTGACAAGACTGCATATATTTGAAGATGCAAACCAAAATCCGAGGAAGGAAAAATTGATCCAAGCTTGAAGCGTTGGAATTTGTATCTTTTGATGGATCAGACTGAGAATGTTCTTGTAGGACCTATACAGGGAAAACAGCAGACCACATTTGCAGTTTCAGTTAATTACCAAAAGTTATGGTAAAATAATAAAATGAAACAGTAACATGACACAAAACTGTCATTATGACCTGTTTTGGACTGGTTCTACCCAGAAGAACATCGAAAAAAGTTGCACTAGAATTATCTGAGGGTGGAAATCTCAAGAGCCGTTCAGATATTACATGGAAAAACAATTGAGGTGCTGATATCATTTCTTTTCTAGATTTTCCTGTGGGTAAGGTAAATAATATTGCTCCTTTCTTCTCTGATGGAATCCCGACCAAAAGCTTTCCAAGGAGCTGAAGCCCCAACAATCTGATTGGCTCAAATTCCCTGAGAAATGAACCAAGTCAGATATACCAAAAGAAACATACTACCTACGTTAAACAAGTACTCCCTCACTCCCAAAATAAGTGACTCGACTTTATACTAACTTTGTACTAAAGTTAGTACAAAGTCGAGTCTCTTATTTTGGGACGGAGGGAGTATGACATACCTAGATATTATGGGTTCTCACAATCATGTTTTTTGTAGTAACATACAAAATCCAGTGATGCAATGCACAGAAGATGGAAGGTAAACAGATCGCCGCAGAAACAAAAAGGTTCTTGCAAACAAAACTCTAGTTTTCAGCCCAGAACTTTGGCACAAATCCAATTAACAACAACGAACTACGGAAGCATCTATATTACGACCATGAACTATGAAAATAGTTTACTTTACCCTCTCGACCTAATTTGAAGTGGTTTAAATCTGATGTGGACCCAGTAGACAAGTCTATGCGGGTCCAAGAAGAGATTGACATCCTCTTTACCTCTCTCTTTCTTCTTCCCCAAAATGAATCAGTCTATATGTAGGGAACATCACACCCTGTTCCATTTAATGAGTTCTGTCACTGAACCTTGGACTCACTATTAAGAATTTTTAAGAATGACAAAGAGCTCAAGGGAGAAAAATTGTTCACATAGATGCCAATGCCACATCATTTAAAACACACGTGTGGCACAAATCTCAACCAAAACCACCTGCCAGACCAAGCGAGAGGTAAATTGAACTGTTCTCCTAGTTCAGGGTTGTAACTAAGCAATTTCCTAGTTCAGGGTTGAAAGTCAGTCTTTTCTAGAGTTCGCGGTTGAAGACTAAAACATGGAGATGGATGTCTATGCTACAAAAACTTGTACATGGAAAATGTGGGTGTCGCTGAATAAATTACACATCAGTGAACTGAAATTGTGGTAAAGCGAACTCCCTTTTTTTCTGACCAAATGGACAGACATTTCTGAAACATGAGTCATTCAATACTGCAGGAAGCAGGTCAGAATACAGTAGTGATAGCACACATGCAGAGCATCGACAATAAAGAATTCAGGGGCATCAGTGACAGTCATGACACACCATGTTCAGCTAGGCCCTTCTATATGGTTCAAGATGCTGAGATAGGCAGAAAATGAGCTCTAGAGCCTTATAATGGTGCATGAATGTTACACAACCACTATCCTCACCATTCAATCTGCTCCAATATTCATGTGGTCCATTTTGTTGTTCATTTTTCGTAATTTGCAAAATTCCTTGAGGGAAATCATCACAACCAAATAACTGAGTCAAAGAAAATCACAATCTCTGGAAATTTTCTGTGTTGTTTTGTGGTTTATCAAGCATCCAATTACTTTACACAAGCAAGCAACTAAATTTTTAACCATGGTGAAGTACCATCAGGTCTGATTTGCGTGATAAGCAACATCTCGATTTATATGTTGTGTATTAGTTAGCACAAACTAATGTACATAAAGAAATTAGCTCTGGATAGTGATCAATGAAAATATATTACCTATTAAGAAGATTTAAGAAAATGCAACAGCCACCAAGGACATTTACGTGTTCCAAGAAAGATGACAAAACTGAATCATGTGAAAGAGCGCGAAGGATCATATTCAGTATGTCCTCGATGCATGCTACGTCTTGGCTCCTCTCAACAAATGATATAAGAGCTCCTATATCAGCTGGAGAAATTTTGAGCCTGTGAAATAAGTACAACTATAAGATATCTACATAAGAAATCAAAGGAAAGGGGGGGGGGGGTAGAGAGGAGAAAACATCTAAACATCTTTAAAGGATTCTTTCAAAGTTAGACGTACTTACTTTATGCTCATTTCTGCTAAATTCAGAATCAGAAGCCGAAGCTTGCGGATTTCTTCTATCTTAGGTCTCTCTCCAATAACTTGTTTAGTAATTGGATGCAGCAGCTTTGAACCAATAACACACTTAGAATCTATCTTTTCCCAATAATATTGGCGCACAATGTCAATAATCCTCGGAAGTCCACATAGTAGTGGTAAAAATCTTCCATCCGTTTCAAAATATTGTATCAGTAACATATAAAGATCTCTCTGCACTTCATAGTTTGAATATACCCATATTTCTGGATTCAAATAAACTCGTGAAATAGCATCTTTCAGAAGAACTTTAGACATACCTGAATATGCAGAAAAAATATTAACAATGTGTAGCTTCGTCAGACACACAGGAAAAAATATTAAGAGAGAGAGAGAGTACCGCAGTTCCTTAACACATCGAACATATACTTCACTGCAGGAAGTGTTTTCATATTTAACAGCTGAGGTGGAGCAGCTTGAAGCAAGAAACCCAGAATGGATAACCCAGAAAGAAGATACATCTGTTGTTGATTCGATACATTTCCATCCAGAACAGACGCGACAAGCTCAATAACCTCAGCTGCCAATTTATCATTGATGACAGATGTATAACAATATTGCCCACCATTAGTTACAGCGTCACAAAATTGAGTGAAGAGAGGAAAAAATACAGAGACTCCTCCAACACAATAAATAATATCCTGTGGCAAGCGTCGTGAACATAACTTTGTCCCGCCGATGATTGTTGCTTCAACTGTGCTTTTGTCAGCACTATCAAGTGTGGATGACACACTGAACAAAGTCTTGCTGTCACTAGCCTGAGAATACGTGGGAAAGAAAAATATTCTGTAAGTCAGTCTGAATTCATTGTAACTCCAAAGAGCCCAAAATCTGCTCAAGGTTGCCCAACATGGAGCAATTTGGACACATATAGCAAACTACATGTTTTTTTCCCAAACTACAGTTTGTGCAGAGTTGCTATGTTTGGTTCCCTTAAGTTTATAACTCCATATGCGGTCCAAACTTTCTGAAACTTTTGCAGGGCCAATCCCATTTCCTGTTACACTATCTACTACTCCCTCCGTCCCAAAATATAAGAATGTTTTTGACACTACACTAGTGTCAAAAACGTTCTTATATTTTGGGACGGAGGGAGTACACACGTGGGCAAACACTACCTGGACTGGAGTGTTACACTTGATGAAATAAGTACAACGTCATGCTTATCAGAAAGAGATTGGAACCTGTGCATTAAGACCAAAAATAATCTTTGATGAGATGCCGTCTCGTGCGTCCAAAATTCCCCTGTACAATGAATCGTCGCCATGGAAGGAGTACATATAACTTGGTCCCAGATTATATATGCCTTTTATTTGCTCTGAGGAGAGAGCATCAGAAAACACATAAACTGGGCCCATTTGACCAGTAAAGGCGGAAGTCCTTTCAAAACCAATAGAATTAGGTTCATCGCCAAGAGGCGTCAGTTCTGTACCGATGGTGCAGCGGGTCATTACCTCGTTGACTTTCGCATACCTAAAAATAGCAACAAGAACTTATGAACAATATTAACAGTATCTCTTCTTTTCCAGAAAAAATAATAATAACATGGCAACATGGCATTGTCTAAACTAGGAAGATATCCAGACAAATTCACTCTATTGCAAAGTCTTGGGAGTTCCATATGTTGCATGGGTGCTTTGAGCCAGACTACACTATGGGTCTACCAATTAGAACTATACATGAGTGAATGCTTTAACATATGAAAGCACATGTTGAAGAACCTATCTTTCATCGATGTAACAAGATGAATAAATAATTACTTATACACAATATTATGTAAGAAGTTTTAATTGGAAAATATGATTAGAATACATTAATGTAGCCACATATTAGGCCCCAATGCAAAATAGATGATGCCAACATCATTGTAAATTACGGATGAAGAATGATTTCCTCACCTACACTTCTCACATGATACTAGCTCCCCATCAACATAGCATCTCAGCTGGCTTCCTCCAGAAAAAGCCCTTCCTATTGTATGAGTAACAGAAAGGAACTTCCACTCCTTCGGTGGGAGCTTGAGTTGTAACAAAACACACTGATGTTTTTTATTGATAGACTGCCAAAGCAGGGAAGAACCAGACTTTAGGATAGGATACAAAAATACATGGCCTACAAAACAAACATATGGCTACCATGGTGGAAGCAAACATGAAGACCTTCATCATCTGAAATGCCTGTGGCCCAAGATTTAGACCAAAACTAGATGTTGTCTTTCATGGTTAAAGGCAATGTGATCTATTATTACCGCATGGGCTGGCATGTCATGAGTAACACGAATAAAAAGTTCTTCCTCTGCCCGACTTCCACCCACATTGAGCATGGGTACATCACAGTAACCCGTCAATATATCAAATTCTCACTGCCTTATTCTACACTAATGGGTATAGAGTTAGAGGGGAAGGGAGTGTCCACAATGGCAAAACTGCTCTGGAGCCAATGCTACAGGGTTAATTTATTTCGTGTTTTTAGTTTAGGGGGATGGGATATCTGGTTTTCTAGTTTGGAGAGGTATGGAAATCTCTGCAGGTTTAGAGTAAATATGAACAATTCCTTTCTAAACTCAACGATATTTTGCATCCACACAATGTAGAATGTAGTTAAAGAATTTTTTTGGATGCAACAGATTTACCTCTATAAATAACTAGTCACAACTCATAAACATCGTATGGAGCTATAAGCAAGAGAGAATCAGTGTAATCACATCAAAATTGCTCAATTTAGCCAACATTAGCAACGCATATTTAAAATTATGGCATAGAGGAACTGGGGTTTTCTCTGAACTTTTATGAAATTAGTAAAAATGTTGCAGTGAAGTTGTTGTTTTTTTCGAGAAAACGTAAAAGACTTATGCGTTTCATTGCATTGAAATTATCGTGTCAATTTCCATGAATCCCCATTGAGGCTGTTATTGTGTCAGTTTCCACGTATTTGTGTTAAAATCTGGAAGTTAGATAAACTGTGTTGAGAAAATTATCAAGTGATGTAGTCAAAATGGAGATTTTTGATTATTTGATAGGGCAAAGAAAGATATGGTTCTATCTATATGCTAGCTAGCTAACAGAAGCCATTAATCTGATAAAACTGTTTCACAACAATAACTGCAATTCAAGTACCTGATTTGACTAAAGATGAGGTAGAAAAACACCATTACCTCATATACTAGAGCACTTTTGCTAAGCATGGCTGAGCACCCCCTTCCATCTTCTGTGGAAAAGGAGAAAAGGCCCATCATACCATTTTCTGGGAAGTTTTCTACCCTCAACCAGCAAGAAAAAGATAGTCCTCTATTATAAGGCCATTGAAATGGAGATTTTATTTCTATACCCTATCAAAGAAAAGGAAGATGTCAGACCATCACCACATTATGTATTGTGTAGTATCTGTGACATATAAAATGTTCAAAAGGCACATGAAAATGAAATAGATAAATTGATGTTAGTGGCAGAACATCATCGTCAAATGTTATATGTGCAACCATAATTAACTCCACTCAAGGTAAAATATGTCTAGAAACATACAGCAGAAGACATGTACAAGTACTAAAATGGCAGAATTTCATCCGCAAAAGGCTAGGAGATCATTAGGAACACTCACACAACTTACTACCGTGGTTGCATAGCCACACCTTAGTGGTGTCAAACTCCCCACAAACCCATTTTCAGTGCAAAAAAAACTAATTTTCACCCAGGAAACACTGAGAGTTCAAAACTTCACAGCCTGTCACTATTAACATGGATAACAAAACAAACAAATTATAAGTGACAAATAAATATGACAGAACGCACAGAATCATGGCCACTGAACTCAAAAAAAGCTTCTGGGCCCTTTTCTTTGAGCATGTGGCTGAGACTTCTCAAAAGCAAAGAAGTGTGCTTCTGCTTGGCACTAATCTTCTCGCTGCGTAAGAGGGCAAAAATTTTCCGAATATCTTTCCCACATATGCTGTGTGCGCCAATAATCTGAATCAACTCTGCAATTACGCTAACTGTATCATCCTTCTCTTCTATTGAAAACCAATCAAGAAGAACACTAAGCAACCCTGCTCTGAAACTAGAAGTTCTATTTGTAATGGATTGCTTCAGCAACTGCTGCAATACAACAAGCCCATAATGCTGAAGTGATGTGCTGCTCTGCCAATCAGAAATTGCTGATGTTACAAAAAATGTAAACCATAAATTAAATTTTATCAAAGGATGGTAATCACATCTCTGTGTGCGAGAGAACAGACCTTCTGTAAAATGTTCAAAAGTAATACAACAACGTCTTCGTTCTGAGAAATAAGTTAAGAAAACATTTATGAGAATGATACAAGAATGAAGCACAATAATTAACTGGGCCCAGCAATGATAACATCATGTTAAATTGGTTCAAAGATACTAGCCTTTATTGTTGTTTTCTCATTTATCTCAAATTTCCCATCAACTAGCATATTAAGCAATGCATCCAAGAGCCTCTCACTTGGCAACCATTTGTAATAATCCAATAGCAAGCTCTGTAATGTTTGATAACCCACACCAACTAGCACTCTGAAAGCGGCCTGAAAAAAGACAAACCAAGACTAATTAGCACAGCAGACAATAAAAAAAGCTTTAAACAACATACAACCATATGATTACCTTTGAAGCATTATTTTCTTCAAGCAGTAATGTTAACGTCTCAAGGACATTAAGCACCAAGCGCTCACCGGTTGCCTCATTGAAAGTTCCGTTTAACAAAGAGATAATATGCAGAAAGCACCCTTCGTTGCGAAATAGATTTTGATAGTACTAGGCAAAAATGGAGTATAAAAGTTGTCAACATATTATGTCACTTATAGTAGAAAACAAACACTACTGCTATTTCAACTGCTATATTCCAAGAAATATACGAGAACCTACCACGCGGTCCATCATAATGATCTCTCTCATGCTGACCAGTAGATCAATTAACAATTCCGAATTGACCTTTTCATTTTTATTTGCTTGTGTGAAGTTCTCTAAATATTTGGAGCATAGATGCAACTTTGCAGCATGATCTTGTGCTGAGGATGGAGGCAACTGGTTACAATAAATTATAAGAATAATTTAGCTCCAAAAGTTATAACAATATTAACAGAGGGAAATTTGAGATAAAACACAGTTTTACCCTAAATAAGGCAAGAACTTGCTCCAGTACTTGTTTTCGTAGGCTCTCTTCTTCAAATAAGTTGAATAAACACTCAATACATTCAGCATTGTGCAAAACTAGAATTCTTCCATCGCTAGATATAGTTACATAATCCTTAAGGAGGTTTACACCTAATTTTAGGCATGTAAGAGTGTGATCAGTTCTGTCCTCAGGTGAAGTCATCTCAATATTTTTTGTCTGAGAATCATCTCTATCGATGGTAATTTCAGGACGAGGCAAATTCCTGGAGTTTCGTAGTCCCTGTGCTTGAAGGCATGTGACCTTAAGGACTCTAGTGATTGCATCCAAGGATTTGAATGAAGCTAAAGTTTGTTCTGTGGCGAGTTGTAGAATAACACGAAAGCATTTAAGAAGAATGCTAGCCACCACCGCATCTGAAACGCAATGCTCAAGTGCATCCACTAGTGCTGAGCATTCTGGCTACAAAGAACGAAAAGAATATAATAAGAAAAGAACTCAAAATAATAAAAATATCATTATTACAGATAAGAATAATATAAAATATAAGGTAACAGAAGTGAAAAAACTGTACCAGATTATATGTGTTTTCATTAAGTGTTGCAGCAAATTCCAGAAAGGAAATAGCTTCCACTTGAAGAATGTTAACATCAATCCAATATGAGCTTTGAGAATCAGTTGCTGTCCTATTATTTCTGACATTGTCATTTTGGTTCTCTGTACCAATATGAAATTGGATGTCTTCCACAGATGACCCAACATAGAAACAGTCTTCGGAGAATATCAAGTCCCATACACCTTCCTCTCGAAAAGCTGCGAGTAGAGCTGGCGCTGAAACAAGAACCCTTCTGAATGTACGGATCGTGTAAATTTGAATGGTTTTGGCTAATATCCTGTAGTGTGAGTCACATCATACAGGGAGCATTTTGTCATTAAATGAGTTGGGAAAAGGTAATCTTCAAAGCTTCAAACATGATCTTCAATGACTCGACTTAAAAAAAAAGCAATCTTGCAGTTTCTGTTGCGTCAAACTAATCCACTGCATACGTAACAGTTGCAGTGTACACTAGAACAGTTTTCTATGGGGTGTACTACAGAATATTGTTAGTCACTTGCCCAATAACTAATAGATTGAAGTCGGGTTTGACTGACATATTGATCATTGCATGTAAGAATTTAACTTCAGAAAATATCAGCTAAACTCCATATGGTTGCTAAAATAAATTAGCTTCAGATATCTTCCATGTAGCAAATGAAGCAGCTAGGTAGCATTGAACAAAGTAACAGAACACTGTAGTTAACTATTGTAGCTGAAGAGAATATTCATGCCAGTACATTTTAAAACTTACTTTATATGGCTTGGTAATTCCGATTCACAAGCACAAGCTTTGATGCAAAGAAAGACTGTTAGGAGAACCCTTATCATCCATCTCACGGATTGCTCCTGATAAGCTGATGGGATGGATGCCGAAATTTGGTTGATAGCAGTTTCATCAGAACAGCATTTTACGACATTTGAGGGGAGAATAAAAGAGCAAAGGGCAATGCTCAACTTTAGGGAATAGTCATTCCATTCTGTTATCTTAAGAAAATGAACTGGACCAGAGATAGAATTTAATGCAAGAAGAGTTTTTGTAGTATCCTTTTGCCGGTGAGACTCCTGAATCATAAATGCAGGCCAACTGATGCTATTTGCAAATTTATGCACCAAGCCATTTTCGCATAAAAATTCCAAGTTGTTGATATTGCCAAATCTGAACAGCAGTCAAGGACCAAATATGGGGAAAATACTAAAACAGTATAATATCGAAGTTCAAATGCACTATTAAATTATTCAATATTATTGTAAGTCTTTTCTTTCAAAGAAAACACAAAAGGCCTTGCGTCTCGATGCATTGATAGAAGGAATAGAATGTGATCACCAATTTGTCAAGAAAATGCATAAACAACACTCTTTTTTTTTCTTGGTAGAGCATAGCCAAAACGTACATTAATCTGTTCCAATGATAAAGATTAGCACAGCATATTGATGCTCTTTATGTTTAGAGAAGCGTATTAATATTCTGAAACATATTGTGATCACCAATTAAAAGTAGTTTAGAGCACAGGATACACTGCCTCACTCAGAATTTCCAGATATAGTAGCTGCAGAAGAAGAATCTCACCCCTATAAAAGCATGGTAATGTCAGAACATAAAAGTGGGGATAAAATATATAAGGTGAGCTAGCACAGTAGAGCTGAACTCTTAACCTAGCAGGTTCTCATCCTAATATTTCACAGCAGTTTTTTCAGAAACAAATTGTTCGTTGCAGAACTTCCCTATTATCACCCGTAATAGAGCTTGCAAATTTCCCAAAAAGTTGTACAAGCAATTGGCAGAAAAAATAATGAAAAAGTTATAAACAAATATAAGATGTTTTAGGTCACTAAAATAGTGACCCAAAATGTCTTACATTTGTTCACAGAGGGAGTAAATAACAGTAAACACTAAGTCTGATATATGAGTGTGTATGATTTAAAGAACTGCAACTGTATGTTCCACATTGTCAACCACTCTGCCCCATAAATTTGTCGGAAAAAAATAGATATCAAATTAGAAAAGTAATATTGTAGATAACATTAATATTTTGAAACTGACACTCAAAAACGAAAATGCCAAACTTAACGATTTCAAGTAAATTTTAGTTTGCAATTTGAATATGGAATGGATATAGAAATTCCACATTCACATTATAGATGTGCTAAAATTAAATAAAATGGCATCTTTAACTTAATAGTGAATTTTGATACGATTTTTTGCAAAGCAATGTTGCATTTCGACTTTTACGATATAATTTAACTTGGAACTAGAAAACTCTTAGGTATATATAGTTTGCATCTTAACCAGAATGTTTGCCATTATGGGTATAATACGAGAGCATAAGGTAAGGAAATATGAAATGAAAAACAGAAGTATTGTAGGTGCACCTTTCATCTCTTGATATAGATGAATGCTTTGAAACTGAAAATTTATTTGAAGGAAGTCCTAGTCCATCCAGTAGAATTTCCAGCCCACCAATGCTTCTGAAATGATTCTGTGCATGGGTACCAGATATAGTTGATCGAAGGGTGGACAAAGTGGTAAAATGAAGTGAGAGATCAGTCCACTGCTCTTTCAAATTCAGCCTCTGAATGACCCGTAACAGTTCTGCAGTAACATTTCTATGTTTTATCAAATAATAAAAATGATAGAAATTCAATAAGAGACATATGATGACATTGTAAATTACAGATGGATCCACCGGCAAACATCTATAGGCATGCACTGCGTGTGGTCCATGGTGCTTATGACGATGAGGTTAGGGAGGACTGGATTTTCTACTCTCGGGTGTACTACACCCGAGTTAGCAAAAAAGTTGAAAAAAGTTCATCAAACGAAATCCAAAAAATCTGAAATTTTGCTACATCAAACTTTATCATATGTTTGAGGTTCTTGCCAAGTTTCATCGAAAAATAACATCCGAGGAGCTCTCACCGAAAAAAACAAAATCGCTGCTGAAAGTTTTGTGCACTGTTTGAGCAGTGATTTTGTTATTTTTGGTGAGGGCTCCTCAGATGTTATTTTTAGGTGAAATTTTGTAAGAACATCACACATCTGATAATGTTTCATGTCCCAAAATTTCAGATTTTTTGGACAATGTTTGACCACATTTTTTCAATATTTTGCTAACTCAGGTGTAGTACACCCGAGAGTAGCCACTACTTTCCGGTTAGGGAGACAAGGAGTTGCAGCAGAGTTCTGATTTGTTCTTAGCACCTCACTCTCATTCATTGATATAAATTTGTGTTTGTTAATAATTTGCAGCTTAATAGTTTATTGACTATCTTTAGTACTCCCTCCGATCCATATTAATTGACGCTGCTCTAGTACAACTTTGTACTAAAGTTATACTAGAGTAGAGTCAATTAATTTGGATTGGAGGGAGTAGTGTTATTTTGTTCTTCACTACTTTTGTTCTTAAACACAAAAGACTGAAGTAGAAGTATGATTTTCCATCTAGCAATAAAAGGCTAACTTTAATCAGTGAACTGTGCAGACCACATATTACTTTTCTGTAATTGGTATCCCTTTACACATCAGGATTCTCCCTAAGTCCTTTCTTTAGTTTAAAAAATACCAAGTATAAATCATCAATGAGGAGTAATTAACACAAGGCTCCTAACAGAAAACCTTCAATCATCGACATTTGAAACTTCTAGAATCTATTGTCAAGGAAGAACGAAGGCTTTATATGACAATCCAGTAACGTAGACAACAGATACTACTGCACTAATGTATGTTTGAGAAAAAAAATTGCAGAACTTCAATTTTGGTAAACAGCTAAAGGGCAACTTTACCTACTAACCGATTGACACAACCAGCTTCCAGCACAAGAATAATAGCCTTTTGCTGCCAATGTTGAAGTGCATCAGAAATGGTGTTTTCTGGAATACTTGGAGAAACCGTAGCCAAATAACTGCTCGATCGGACATATTTAGTGGTATCGACAAAATGGGGGTCCCTTGTAGCAGTTGGTTCCAACTTCATGAAATTTGAAATTATTGTGATTATGCATATGAGTATCTTTAGCATCATCCTTGTATTTTCTACTGCTTGATCTGAAGATTGGTCATCTACAGCATGCAAACTGTTCAAGGCTTTCAGCTGATCAACAGCGGCTGAATATAACAAAGACGAAAGAGTTATTTAAAATTTTGGATAGTGATCCATCAGAATCAGATGCAGGAAAGTATAGGTAAGCTAGCAAGAAATAATGGTAAAACTGGAACATTTAGTAACGAAAATAAGAAATTATAGTGAACAAGTAATCAGAACAAATATCCAGCACCCAGAGATAATTCTCGGAATGTACCAACATCTGAAGAGAAATGCTACCTTTTAGTAGAGAAGTAACCTTCTGCACGCCACCATAATAGCTAAATACTCTACAATTATGCACGGAGCGAGTCAGAATAGTCAGGCACTCCAGGACATGCAATCTTTCAGCGCTTAATTCCAGGGGTTCTAGTTGGTCCGAATGCTTTGGAGAAGATTCTGGACTGGTGCCACCTAATAATGCAATACAGGAGCAGATGTGATTCCATTTATCACAGTAAGAGCCAAAATCACAAACAGTTCCATAAAAAATCAGCAACACATTCCCATGTAATAGTACATGCTCCCATAGCATTGATGTATTTTGGTTAAGGCATTTGCTCGTATAACCTCACTAGAACTCGAATTTATCATGTACAGCACTGCCTGCGGACAAATGCCTGAATACTGCAGCGATAATATAGTATGGGTGGTGGTCTGGTATGACATGGATGTTGGGGTAACATTGATTAATGCCAAACTTGGTATGTTAGCGGCATTTAGAAATAGAATTTTTCTCTTTTCGATATATTAGCTACTTAAGACCATCTTGCACACAAACATAACAATGAAATCCTATAAAAATTGGTCAGGATTTCCGCAACGAAATAGATTCCACAACGGAGGACAACACACCCCAGCCCAACTGCACAACAATAGAAAAGTAGTCCTTAAGCACACTGACTCAACAAAAGAAGCAAAAGGTGTTGGACTGACGGAAGCACTAGTTACTAGCTGACACCTAACTTAAGTAGGTTACTTAAAGCCATAGGATTAAAACTAGGGAACTTTTGTTATTGTCTCTAAGTGAAGCTCTATGATTACTTTTTGTTGTCGGACAATGCACACTCTCTTCTCTTTGGTCACTATATTATGTCCGCTAACAGCATCAAAGGACCATGCTACCTCTCTTACATTTGCTCTGAAAGTATAAAGATCAAAAAAGGAGAAGTTAGCCCTGCCTACTAGCACTACTGCTGGCAAGACCATTCTACTGCTTTGCGTTTACTTAAATGAGTCAAACTACATGTGACCTAAGGGCATCTCCAAAGCCGATCCACAAACCGCCCGCATACGTCCGGACTGCGCGGTCCGAGCGTGTTTTACAATGTCCTGTATCCATCCGCCGACTGGTCCGAACGCACTTTTTCCCGCAAACCCGAGACAAAACGGGGGGGGGGGGGGGGGGGGGGGGGGAGGGGGGGGGGGGGCCTTTGCGGGATTTGGACAGCAGCCACGTAGGTCTCCGAGTCTCCGACACCCCCGCCCACCCCAAACCCCACCAAAACCCCTCTCGGAGCCCACGCCTCCATCCTCCCTTCTTTGTCTGCATCCGTTTTCTCCCTTGCCATCGCCACCGCTCCACCACCCCAGCCACCCCGCCACACCCCTACTGGAAGTCGACAGGTCCATCACCTTCGACGGTACACCCCGGGCTCAACGCCGCTGCTCCTCTACCGGGTTCCACACTTCTCCTCTGTCCGCCGCACGGGTACCATCCGCTTGTACAATACTCACCATGCCCGGCATCTGTACAGTGAAATGCGCGTGCTAAAAAATGTGTCCCTTCTTCTTTGAAGCAATGGATTTGGATATGGAGTACATATACGAGCACTATGTTGAGTCATCTGACGGCTTGTCCGACGAGGACTACATGGATGAAACAACGATGATGCAGGCGGTCCTTGCAGACGTGGAGAAGAGCATGTTCTCAATTTCAAGGGATCGATCAAGGGTCATCGAGTGCTCAAGCGCAAAAGGGCGCGCGGCCATTTGACGCTGATGGACGACTACTTTGCCTCCAATGCCCTCTTCGCTGACAATTTTCACAGGCGCTTCCAGATGCGCAAAAATGTCTTCGGTCGTCTCTACCATGGCGTCCGGTCCTTTGATGACTACACCATCTTGAAGGGCGACGTGGTAAGGATTGGGTTCTCTGGTTACCAAAAGTGCACGGCATGCGGATGCTTGCATATGGCATGACTGGTGATTCGCAAGACGAGTACCTACGGACATTTGAGAGCACATGCAGAGATGTCATGGTCAAGTTTGCAACTGCCCTGGTCGAGGTGTTTGGACCTCAATACATTAGAGAACCAACTGTGGCAGACACCGAGAGGCTCTTGGCAATCTCAGAAGTAGGAGGGTGGCCAGGTTTGCTCAGATCTCTTGACTGCATGCATTGGAAATGGAAAAACTTCCCAAAAGCTTTACAAGGGCAATATCATGGTCATGTTAACAAGCCCACCATCATTCTTGAAGCAGTTGCATTAAATGATTTTTTGGATTTGGCACGCTTTCTTTGGCATGCCCGGGTCTCACAATGGCATCAATGTGTTGTAGCGATCGCCACTGTTTGCTAGGCTGACTGAAGGAAAAGCTCCTCCTTGCCACTATAATGTCAGTGGGCATGAGTACAACATGGGCTACTATCTGGTTACGACATCTATCCTCCGTGGGCTACCTTTTGAACACCATCTCTAACCTAGTTTGTCAGAAAAAGTCTCACTTTGCTCAAAGACAAGAAGCAGCTAGAAAGGATGTTGAGAGGGCAAAGGATGTTGAGAGGGCATTTGGAGTTCTGCAGGCACGTTTTGTAGTTGTTCGCGGGCCTGTTAAACAATGGGATCCAGAGACCTTGTGGGAGGTGATGACCTGTTGTGTGATCATGCATAAACATGATCATGGAGGATGAGGGTGACCATGCTACTTGTGATAGCCTGCCTTATTAGGGATGATAGACTACTCATATCAATAAGGAATTTCTTCTTTTCCGGGAGCCCATTCGGACAGAACTCCAAAGTTAAGCGTGCTCAGCTTGGAATAGTGTCAGGATGGGTGACCGACCGGGAAGTTGCTCCCGGGTGCGCACGAGTGAGGACAAAGTGCGCAGAAAAGACTAGTATTGATCTGTGGGGCCAGTCTAGATCCCGCCAGGAGTGACGACCACCGGCGGGTATGTCCGGGGCGTTACAAGTTGGTATCAGAGCCGACCCTCGCGGTTACACGGATGGTTGCGGATAGGTGCGTGGTCATGTTGTTCATGACGTTTGTGACCAGTCGTGGCACCCGGCATGTCACATGTACCGGACTGGAAGCACAGACGTTTGTGCCAAGAGGGAACGTTCCTGTGGCCCGACGAGGACGTCGGTTCCTCTGAGTGGGGGTGTATGTGATAGCCTGGCTTATTAGGGATGATAGACTACTCATATCAATAAGGAATTTCTTCTTTTCCGGGAGCCCATTCGGACAGAACTCCAAAGTTAAGCGTGCTCAGCTTGGAGTAGTGTCAAGATGGGTGACCGACCGGGAAGTTGCTCCCGAGTGCGCACGAGTGAGGACAAAGTGCGCAGAAAAGACTAGTATTGATCTGTGGGGCCAGTCTAGATCCCGCCAGGAGTGACGACCACCGGCGGGTATGTCCGGGGCGTTACACTACTGCAGGGCTTGAACTTGAAAACATGGGTGATCCTATGGAACTTCCAGACAAGAATCCGGTCACATTTTAAGAGTTTGTTCAAATGCATCAACAAATTCGGCATCGAGCAACTCACAATCTAATTGAGCATCTATGGGTGGTCAAAGGGGAGAACGATGTTGGAGTGTAATATTTGAAGTTTTTAAAATTTGAACAACTGATGCATTTGAAGCTAAACTGAAACTATATATGCGGCTATTTGAGTGTGCGGACTTTAAAAAAATGGGGCCGGATGTATGCGGATAGCATTGGATGGCCTGCTCCCGCATGTGTGTCCGCGGACGGATGTCGGAGGAAATTTGTTGGTCAGTGTTGGAGATGCCCTAGCGCTAATAATGAAAAAAAAACCCCACAAGAGTGCATCTTTTAGTGGCTAGAAAAATAGCAAAGCTGCGCTGTGGCAAAAGCGTCAAAGAAGTTACTGCAATACCCCAGCCCATTAGTGGAGGCCCATGTGGCCCAAGTATAGTTGTATGGTGGAATTAGTCTCACATGGAGAGTTTAGATACGGTTGGACCAACATATATGTCATTGTGTTCCAAACGTACGACCTCTGGGTTAACCCTTTTCCATTAAGACGGGATGAAAGTGTAAGAGGGGTGCTGCGCATACATGGTCCAGCCCTACAGGTGGAGTAAGCATTAAGAAATTTGGGCCAGCATGTTACAGTTACGATCTTTTCTCAACACCTAATTCCAAACTTCTCAAGTCCCATGTTGAATAGAATCAATATACTATGAACATAAATAGTAGGTGGGCTCTTGTATAGCGTGACTTGAGAAGTGGAGCGGTATCCCACTATAGACTCATCATATAGTAGAGGCACTTACTTTCAGTGATAGTTGAAGTTATTAGAGAAATTTCCTGGATCAGAATAAGAATGACCTCAGAAGGATGCCCATAAGAGCATCCAACGACTGTTTCATCAGATCCCAATTCTTGATCAACAAATTCTTCAATATGGTATGGACCCCAGTCTCTGAATGTTTGTACGAATTGTAAGACAAAAATTTGCAGTGATTTCTCCTTTTCCTCCTGTAAAAATTATTGCAAAGAGATACAAGATATAGTACTGACTGAATTGCTAATAAATACACTAATTAGTTTATCATAAAGCACAAGTACATACAGCTATGTATAATACTTAACAGAAATCTAATCATATTTATCAATCATTCTTGTTACTGTTAAGCTTCATGCACTAGCCAACGCTGGTTGAAGAGGGGAACGACAATTTTTGGATAAATTGTGAAGCCAGGACTTGAACTCAAGACCTTGGACCCTGCTACCATGTTAAGCTTCATGCACTAGCCAATGCAACCAAAAGTCGTAACCGATGGAAAGAGCTAGGCAATCCACATATACACTTCAACACCCCTCTCACGTGTGACGTGGAAGTCAACACATGAATAGACTCAGAGGTATGGCTCAAGAGGCTTATATACAAACACAGATGGGGGGCAGCAGCAATTTTTGAATAAATTGCGAAAGCCAGGACTTGAACTCAAAACCATGTTAAGCTTCATGCACTAGCCAATGCAACCAGAAGTCCAAACTGATGGAAAGGGCTAGGCAATCCACATATACACTTCAACAGTTACAACACTTAAGGCTTTGAATGTTATATTTCTTGAAAAACAAAGTTGTACATTGTAGCTTGAAACAACATGTGTGAATACAATTATCATCATACTGGGAGTAGCTCTAGTTCAAAGTGCAACTCAGCTTGAAAGTTAAGCATTCAACCTTGTTAATTACAACACAAACCAACTCTAAGCCCAGTGGACAAACAAGTAGACACAGCCAAATGGAAGTATTAAACTTCACGTTTGGCTTTGATATATAAGTTTATCTGTAGATATTCTGTGTATTTGATACTTCTCACGTGTTGCACTAAGACAGAAAATTACTCAGTAATGAAATGGATAAGAACCGAAACACAAACATTAAGTAAACATGACTAGTCCTTTATCCTCTTATGTTACATCTAAGTATAGAGACAATACATCTAACAAAGGTATGAGACTGGACATCTTTGTCGGGTGTACGTTCCAAATTATGAAAAGGGTTGTTCAAGAGAGAACTAGCAAGCTTCAGGGGAATACCTTATCATGGGCATTCTCATACTTCTGCCAAAGTGTACTTAAGACTCCCTCCTCAGTGCTATCACTAGAACGAAATGAAAAATAATGAGAAACAATCATGCTGATGTGCACATAACAATCAAGTCATTTGATGATATATTTTCTGTATGAACCCTTAGACTATATGATACAATGTCAAATGTACCAGAATATTAAACAATTTCCTAACTGGCAAGCATATCTTGTGCTGTTCCACATAATGTCATTGAAGGCATGTATTATGTTGCAGCAACATATCCTAATTTAAATAAGAAAGGAATTCATGGAGTTAAAATCAATCAATGCATTACTGTCTTTAATGCTTTTGTAACATGAACACCTGCTCCACGGTCCATGGTAGCCATGGTTGCACACTCAATGTAAACCATATGTATAACCATTTTATTTTAAAACAACTCGGAAGCGGCCGATGTATTATACAGGGAATGCAGGCAAGTTAAAAAGGCCCTAATGCTAGTAACCAGACAGCAGCAAGTGAATAAATGTGGTTTTCCTTAGGTGGAATGGAATGCTTTCGCCTGGCTTATAAAGCCCAAAACTGGAACAGCAAATGCAAGTAGTGCAGCTCAGGATATGAGCTTACAGTACAAGTTCAGGCTCAACTCAGTGAATAAATTTCATAGCTCTTCTCTAGAAACAATTCATAGCTGGACACTAAAACAAAAGCCCCAGCACTACTCAGAATCCACACTGAGTTACCCCGGTCGTGTCGGCATCGTTCTCATGTAACATGCATTTCCCACAGTTCATGAACCCGTGGACATTACTGTGACAACAGAGACAGACGAAAATCGCACCCAGATTTCTGCGACCGAACACGCGCCGGCTCCCATCACTAGAGGCTAGGTCACGTACGGGCAAGTGGGGATACGCGCGCGAATCGACACAAGCCGCATGTCCCAATGCGGGACGATGTGATACCTGAAGACGACGCGGGGCGCGGGGGCGTCGTCGAGGTCGGCGCCGCGGAAGGAGCCGCCGCGGACGGAGGGGGAGGGGGGCGCGGGCGGCCCCGGGGGCTGCGGCGACTTGCGGAGCAGATCGGCGACGCCACGCACGAGGTTCATCGTTCGCGTCCGGCCGACCGACCCGAGCCTGCGGCTACCAGCACCGGCGCATCACCACCACCGCCACCACCGGCCGGCGAACTCGATTCGAATCCGGGCGAGACGCGATCTCGATGCGGGGGGCGGGGAGATCGCGAGCGAGGGGCGGAAATTTTCTCCGACGGGAGTGTGCGTGCGGGCGTGCGACGCGTGCGCCGAGCTCGCGCCTATGTTTAGACCCCGCGAAATGGAGGGAGAGTGGAGAAGGGGACTGGGATTTGGGAAGGGGGAGGGGGAGGAGGGGCTGGGGCTTAGGGGCCGTTTTGGAAAAGTGTGCTCTAATCCGTTGGCTATTTCAAGCTGATCGCTCCACCCTCGTGCTCGCGCCTTCCGCTGTTTACGCGGAACGGAGATGAAGGCGTATTTTATATGGTACGTTTTGTGTTTTTTCAGTGCATCCTTTTCCTTTCCTTCTTGGACGGTAATAATTGACGAATGATCCATGAAAGACAAATACGACCGGATTGTGTGAGATCCGTCGGAGACAAACCTTCGCACGTCCATCGACGATGCTAGAAACACCATCGGGATGGGGCTAGGCAGGGAGGACATTATGTGGAACAGCATACCACATTCTATCTTCAGAGCCGCCGCCTTGCCTCTCTAAGCAGGACACAAAAATGTCGCATTTTTAGTGATGTTATCGAACGGTTACTTCGACACGGCCGAGCAAGCTTGCATGCGATGTCTCCAGCTGATTTTAAGTGTGCATGGATGCATATGAGATGAAAATGCCGATGTTAAAGCTTCATCAAAATTTAAAATTCAAAATATTTTGTAACTCAAATCGTCAATCCGATTTAAAATCCATTTTCATCATTGAATTCATTGCAACGAGACCTACGAAAGTGGATCGCATGTTGATATGTTTCCATAATTTTTTGGAGGTTAAAAGCTACCATGTTGCAATTTGTAAGTTACAAAGTTGTTCATGCTAAAGTTGCCGGGTACGGAGTTGATACTTTTTTGCAACATTTCAATTGTTTTTTCTATGTCGGGAATTATCACCCGGTATTGAAAGGGTTACCGGTATTGTTCATATGCTACCATTAGCGTATAGTATGTGGGTGGTCAGTCTACTCATCTATATCAGTTTCAAAACTAAATCTTGTCACAACTATCCTTATAACTACATCACTCTCAGGGAGTACGACCTAGCATGCGCACTGAACAACTGTAGCATGTGATCGAAAGTATATCTATGTTGAGAGAGATGGTAGACCGAAGCAGAGATTATGTTTGTCATCTAGTGTGTGAGTGTGACATTTTGAGTTTATAACTTTGTGAGAATCAGTGATGCAGATATATTTTTCTTATAAATAGCAATTTTATTTACTGGTAATATAGCATCAAATGGATACAAAGCATGACAATCGACACCTAACCTCTGCAAAGCTAAGCTTAGGATGTACACATTCAAGACAAATAGTCTAACAAATGAAAAACTATATGTTATCAACAGAAAAGTCACATGGGATGAAAACTATATCTTGTTGAGGGAAGTGGTGGACTGATCTAGATATTATGTTGCCACCCATGTTGGATAAAAATCTCCCGGCCGCTTGAACTCATCGTGTACACACTGTCTTGAACAGCGGTGATACTTTGTTCGATGGAACATAGACCGCATATGAAGCCAATGGGTACATTAGAAAATAACATGCATAGGAGAAGAGTTTTTGTCACTAAATAATATCTAAGGCAGACACTCCTATCCTTATTAGCTACTAAACTTATTTGGTATCCCGTCAAGCCAGTGTTCATTTTGAATTTGACCACAAAGAAAGTGGAAACTTGCATTGAAAATTGAGGTGTTTGATTGTCTAATTGTGAGTACAAAAAACTTTTGTCCTACATATGTATTGCGCAACATGGTTGCCAAACACCATCCTTAATGAGTAGGTGGAACAACCATTACTAAGTAAGACATCATTCTTAATATGGAGTTCCTGAATACCAAAACCTCCGTGGTCATTTCTATTGACAAACACACTCCATTTGATTAACTTATAGTTTTTGTTTTCATTGCCCTCTTGACAAAAAAACCTAGATATAAAATAATCCAGTCTTTACATGACTCCTTTGGGAGTTGGAAAAATGAAGCATGTAGAGGACCATGTTTGTGAGAACATAATCGAATAAAATCAGTTCTCCAACAGAGAGCAATGAGGCATATATGAGACGTGGTATTACTTTCAGGGTGGTTGTCGTAAATTCATTTCATCAACACATCAAACTCACAATATTTGGAATAATAATAAACTCTATTATCATTTACTTTAGAATAATCAAACGTTTAACAGTGGGGAGATGCCATGGCTCATTTTTGTAAAAAAAATTTGCTGATTACTGGTATATTATGCATTTGAATGACCTTGTGCGTGCATATAAACACATTTCAAAGGAGTCCTCTTTTGGAGGAAACCAGCTTCATCTCTTATAATCCTTTTTTCCCAACCCCTCTCGAGGGCGCGATCGGGCGAAGCCCGGTCGACGTCGGCGCCGGCGGGGTCCTCTCTTCTTGTCATGCATCAGCCCCAGTACGGGCCGGACTGTTGAGCCAGAATGTAGCACTAGACGCCAGGCGCGGCAACGCGGCGGCCCACCGGAGTAGTGTTGCAACAACGGTGTGGCATCGTCTGTCGGATGGCGTGGTGGTGCGGGCTGGGGGTCGGGGACGACGGTCGTGATTTTGTGTGGCGGCTTGGTCAGATCTGGCCCCGCGGCGGCGCGGGCCGCGGGCACCTTGGGTACCGGGCGGCTGCCTCTGCAGCAGGCGTCTTGGCCGGTGGAGGTGGCGGCGCAATGGCGGTGGTCGTCTCCTCCTCCTCTGCTAATTTAGCTCTCAGATTTGTGGCTGGTGGCGAGCCCTATGTGTGAGAAATGGTTGCTGGGCGCACCGCATGTCCGTGGCTGGCCGAGGTGGCAGGTGCGCTCTGGGAGGGAGACAGGGTTGTCTCCCGGTTGCTGTCGCTATGAGCTGATGGTGACCACAACCCTAGTCCCTATTTTGCGTGGTGGGATGGCTGCAGTGTGCCTTGCAACCGTCGGCGGCCTTTACCCTGCCTAGTTCCGGCCGGCGGGGCCTCGTTCTTGCCAAAGGGATCATTTCTGGGTGGAAGGAAGTGCCTTCTGCCCGTTTACCGGTCAGCGGCATTTGTTGCCGATGGCATGGTTTGTGAGCAGTCAAGGATGCCAAGGCCAGGGCGACAACCCTGGTGGTGGTGAGCTGCATTGCCCGTGGGTGGGGTGCGTGACTCGGGTGCTGGCTAACTACCATGGCCGGAGGGCGGCATGGTTGCTAGCATTTGACGGGTTGTGGTGTTGGTGCAGAAATCTATCCATACCATGTTTCGGGAGCGGTATGGGCTAGCTGGGGTGAAAACTTTGTCGAGTTTTGGCCAGACCGATGGTGGCGGCGCCTACGGGCGTCGTCTCCTTCTTGAAGGCACCGTCACGACTGCTCCTTGCCCCCCGAGACGCTCCGGGTGAAAACCATGATCCTATGGATCGGGCGATGGTGGTGCTCTGATGACCCACAAGTATAGGGGATCACAACTATCTTTGAGGGTAGTATTTCACCCAAATTTATTGATTCGACACAAGGGAAGCCAAAGAATACTTATAAATCCTAGCAGTAGAGTTGTCAATTCAACCACACCAGGAAAACTAATTATATGCAGCAAAGTATTTAGTAGCACGGTAGTTTGATACTAACAAAAATAGTAGTAACAGCAAGCATAACAATTTTGTAATGATCGTAACAGCAGCAGCAATAGTAGTAACTTAGTAAAGATAATATGATCAAAACGTAGGCATTGGATCAGCAATGGATATTGAGTGTGGATAACATTCATCATATAATAGTCACAACCTAGATCGATACATAATAGCTCTAATTCATCAACTCAATGTAGGCATATATTCCGTATGTAGTCATATGTGCTTATAATAAGACCTTGCATGACATCTTTTGTCCTACCCTCCCATGGCAGTGGTGTCCATAAGGAAATCTAAGGGATATTAAGGCCTCCTTTTAATAGAGAACCAGAACAAAGCATTAACACTCAATGAATACATGAACTCCTCATACTACAATCAATACCAGAATGCATCCCAATTATTGTCACCTTGGGGTCCGCGGATCGTAACACATAGCAGGTGCATGCAACTTGTAAGATATGATCCAAAACTCACTTATATTCATAAAAACATAATATGTTCAGATCTGAAATCATGGCACTCGGTCCCTAGTGACAAGCATTAAGCATAAAAAAGTTATAGCAACATCAATCTCAGAACATAGTGGATACTAGGGATCAAGCCCTAACAAATTGACTCGATTACATGATAAATCTCACCCAACTCCATCACTGTCCAGCAAGCCTACGAAGAAATTACTCACTCCTGGTGGTGAGCATCATGAAATTGTTTATGGAGAAGGGTTGATGATAACGATGGCAACGAATCCCCCTCTCTGAGCCCTGAATGGACTCAAATCAGCCCTCCCAGCGAAGAACAGGAGGTGGCAACAACTTCATATCATAAAACGTGATGAAACTTTCTCCCTGAATTTTTTCTGCACAAGACGGGACTTATAGGACCGGAGGTAGGGAAAACGGAGGCTCAAGGGGCCCACAAGCTCATGTGATGCCCCCAAGCTCTATGGTGGCCCCCTCTAGTAGATCTTTTTATTAATTCCAGAAAAATTCTCCATTTCAGCCAATTCCGAGAGCTTTTATTTCTGCACAAAGACAACACCATGGTAGTTCTGCTGAAAACAGCGTCAGTTCGGGTTAGTATCATCCAAATCATGCAAATTAGAGTCCAAAACATGAGTAAAAGTGTTTGAAAAAGTAGATACGATGGAGACAAATCATGCTCCGGTGTCTGATACGTCTCCAACGTATCTATAATTTTTTATTGTTCTATGCTATTATATTATCTATTTTGGATGTTTAATGGGCTTTAATATACCTTTTTATATTATTTTTGGGAATAGCCTACTAACCAAAGGCCCAGTGCAAATTGCTGTTTTTTTTGCCTATTTCAGTGTTTCGCAGAAAAGGAATATCAAACGGAATGAAACCTTCGGGAGAGTGATTTTTGGAACAAACGCAATCCAGGAGACTTGGAGTGGACGTCAAGGAAGCATCGAGGAGGCCACGAGGCAGGGAGGCGTGCCCCCACCCTCGTGGCTCCCCTGACTGACTTCTTTTGCCTATATATATACTCATATACCCTGAAAACATCGAGAGCACCACGAAACCCTATTTCCACCACCGCAACCTTCTGTACCCAAGAGATCCCATCTTGGGGCCTTTTTCGGAGCTCCGCTGGAGGGGGAATCGATCATGGAGAGCTTCTACATCAACACCATAGCCTCTCTGATGACGTGTGAGTAGTTTACCACAGACCTTCGGGTCCATAGCTATTAGCTAGATGGCTTCTTCTCTCTCTTTGGATCTCAATACAAAGTTCTCCTCGATTCTCTTGGAGATCTACTCAATGTAATTCTTTTTGTGGTGTGTTTGTCGAGATCCGATGAATTGTGGGTTTATGATCAAGATTATCTATGAACAATATTTGATTCTTCTCTGGAATCTTTTATGTATTATTTGTTATCTTTGCAAGTCTCTGAGAATTATCAGTTTAGTTTGGCCTACTAGATTGATCTTTCTTGCAATGGGAGAAGTGCTTAGCTTTGGGTTCAATCTTGCGGTGTCCTTTCCCATTGACAGCAGGGGCAGCAAGGCACGTATTGTATTGTTGCCATCGAGGATAAAAAGATGGGGTTTATATCATATTGCTTGAGTTTATCCCTCTACATCATGTCATCTTGCCTAATGTGTTAATCTATTCTTATGAACTTAATACTCTAGATGCATACTGGATAGCGGTCAATGTGTGGAGTAATAGTAGTAGATGCAAATTCGTTTCGGTCTACTTGTCGCGGATGTGATGCCTATATACATGATCATGCCTAGATATTCTCATAATTATGCACTTTTCTATCAATTGATCGACAGTAATTTGTTTACCCACCGTAATAGTTATGCTATCTTGAGAGAAGCCACTAGTGAAACCTATGGCCCCTGAGTCTATTTTCCATCATATAAGTTTCCAATCTATTTTACTTTGCAATCTTTACTTTCAATCTATATCATAAAAATACCAAAAATATTTATCTTATCTCTATCAGATCTCACTTTTGCAGGTGGCTGTGAAGGGATTGACAACCCCTTTATCGCGTTGGTTGCAAGGTTCTTATTTGTTTGTGTAGGTGTGAGGTGACTTGCGTGTAGTCTCCTACTGGATTGATACCTTGGTTCTAAAAAACTGTGGGAAATACTTACGCTACTTTACTGCATCACCCTTTTCTCTTCAAGGGAAAACCAACGCAGTGCTCAAGAGGTAATAAGAAGGATTTCTGGCATCGTTGCCGGGGAGATCTACGCACAAGTCAAGACATACCAAGTACCCGTCACAAACTCTTATCCCTCGCATTACATTATTTGCCATTTGCCTCTCGTTTTCCTCTCCCCCACTTCACCCTTGCCGTTTTATTCGCCCTCCTTTTCCATTCGCCCTCTTTTTCGCTTGCTTCTTGTGTAGCCGTATGTCGTCATAGCTAATCCTTCTATCATTGTTAGTACTCCTGATCATGAAGTTCTTAATTTTAAACAAAGGGAGGGAGAAAATCTAAAAGATTCTTGGCATAGAATTTGCAATGTTCAGAATAGATCTACTATGAAGCAATCCACTTCCGTTCTTCTTCGCAATTTTTATGTAGGCATCACTCCTTGGAACAGATATATTCTTAATACCATTACCGGAGGGAATTTCTTGGGTAGCCATACTTTTGATTCTTATAATGCTATGATAGATTTATTTGGCCCACCACCTCTTTTGGTTAATGGAACTATTTTAACTTTGGAACATGTGATGCAAAGGCTTGAAATTATTGAAAATAAGGTTGCCTCTGTGGAGTTGATTGAAAATTTGGATAAAAAGATCCACAACCAAATCACCCAATATGGATCTAAGGTAGGAGTTACTCTGAAATTTTTTAAACAAAAATAACCTATAGTTAACGAAAAAATAGATCAAGGTTCGACAAGAATTGGTAAACTTGAGGATATTATTACCAATTTAGGGTCTGCTTTTTCATCCGTTAAGAATACTCCAAATCCTCCTACTACCAAGATTGCCAAATTAATGTATGTTCCTAAAAATAAGGGTGAATCTTCTAGTAAGGAAAATGCGGATCTCAAATCAATAAGTGTTCACCCCAACTTCTTCGCTATCATTAAGGAACCTTTTGCCACGAATGAATTTCTTGATTTCTTGCCTAGGAGTTTGATCATTAATAAAAAGAAGGAAACTCCCAAGGGTTAATACCTAGAAACTCCCAAGTTTGATCATTAATTTCTATTGAATAATTGCCTACCAAAGATGATAATACCTAGATCTATTCTTGTTTTTATGCCTAGCTAGGGGCGTTAAACGATAACGCTTGTTGGGAGGCAACCCAATTTTATTTTTGTTTCTTGATTTTTGGTTCTTTTTAGTAATAAATAATTCATCTAGCTTGTGTTTAGATGTGGTTTTATGCTTTTAATTAGTGTTTGTGCCAAGTACAACCTTTGGGAAGACTTGGGGGAAGTTTTTGCGATCTTCCTGTAAAAAACAGAAACTTTAGTGCTCACGAGATTTGCTGCCATTTTTTACTGGAGAGTGAGATTCGGTTGATTAATTTTGCAGATGATTAATAGACAAATTCTTCACGTCCACCAATTTATTTCAGAATTTTTGGGGTTACAGAAGTATTCGAAACCTACAAATTACTATAGACTGTTCTGTTTTTCGACAGATTCTATTTTTCGTGTGTTGTTTGCTTATTTTGATGAATCTATGGCTAGTATCGGGGGGTATGAACCATAGACAAGTTGGAATACAGTAGGTTTAAAACCAATATAAATAAAGAATGAGTTCATTATAGTACCTTAAGTGGTGGTTTGTTTTCTTATACTAACGGAGCTCATGAGATTTTCTGTTGAGTTTTGTGTTGTGAAGTTTTCAAGTTTTGGGTAAAGATTTGATGGATCATGGAATAAGGAGTGGCAAGAGCCTAAGCTTGGGGATGCCTAAGGCACCCCAAGGAAAAATTAAAGGACAACCAAAATCCTAAGCTTGGGGATGGCCCGGAAGGCATCCCCTCTTTTGTCTTCGTCCATCGGTAACTTTACTTGATGCTATATTTTTATTCACCACATGATATGTGTTTTGCTTGGAGCGTCTTGTATGATTTGAGCCTTTGCTTTTTAGTTTACCACAATCATCCTTGCTGCACACACCTTTTGGAGAGACACACATGAATCGGAATTTATTAGAATACTCTTTGTGCTTCACTTATATCTTTTGAGGTAGATAATTTTGCTCTAGTGCTTCACTTATATCTTTTTAGAGCACGGTGGTGGTTTTATTTTATAGAAATTATTGATCTCTCATGCTTCACTCATATCATTTTGAGAGTCCTTTAGAACAGCATGGTGATACATCTCCAACGTATCTACTTTTCCAAACACTTTTGCCCTTGTTTTGGACTCTAACTTGCATGATTTGAATGGAACTAACCCGGACTGACGCTGTTTTCAGCAGAATTGCCATGGTCTTATTTTGTGCAGAATAAAAGTTCTCAGAATGACCTGAAAATCAACGGAGAATATTTTTGGAATATATAAAAAATACTGGCGAAAGAATCAAGGCCAGGGGGGCGACAC
Organism: Triticum urartu; assembly: GCF_003073215.2. Classification (NCBI taxonomy): domain Eukaryota; kingdom Viridiplantae; phylum Streptophyta; class Magnoliopsida; order Poales; family Poaceae; genus Triticum; species Triticum urartu. The sequence continues at coordinate 639,727,832 of NC_053028.1, read as the reverse complement.
CCTGTCCACGAGGGTGGGGGGGTGCGCCTACCCCCCTGGGCGTGCCCCCTGCCTTGTGGGCCCCCTGGTGCTCCACCGACCTCAACTCCAACTCCATATATTCACGTTCGGGGAGAAAAAATCAAGGAGAAGGATTCATCGCGTTTTACGATACGGAGCCGCTGCCAACCCTAATCTCTCTCGGGAGGGCTGGTCTGGAGTCCGTTCGGGGCTCCGAAGAGGGGAATCCGTGTCCATCGTCATCATCAACCTTCCTCCATCACCAATTTCATGATGCTCACCGCCGTGCGTGAGTAAATTCCATCATAGGCTTGCTGGACGGTGATTGGTTGGATGAGATTTATCATGTAATCGAGTTAGTTTTTTAGGGTTTGATCCATAATATCCATTATGTTCTGAGATTGATGTTGCTATGACTTTGCTATGCTTAATGCTTGTCACTAGGGCCCGAGTGCCATGATTTCAGTTCTGAACCTATTATCTTTTCATGAATATATGTGAGTTCTTGATCCTATCTTGCAAGTCTATAGTCACCTATTATGTGTTATGATCCGTTAACCCCGAAGTGACAATAATCGGGATACTTACCGGTGATGATCGTAGTTTGAGGAGTTCATGTATTCACTATGTGTTAATGCTTTGGTCCAGTACTTTATTAAAAGGAGGCCTTAATATCCCTTAGTTTCCAATAGGACCCCGCTGCCACGGGAGGGTAGGACAAAAGATGTCATGCAAGTTCTTTTCCATAAGCACGTATGACTATATTCGGAATACATGCCTACATTACATTGATGAACTGGAGCTAGTTCTGTGTCGCCCTATGTTATAACTACTGCATGAGGAATTGCATCCAACATAATTATCCATCACTGATCCATTGCCTACGAGCTTTTCATATATTGATCTTTGCTTATTTACTTTTCCGTTGCTACTGTTACAATCACTATAAAACAAAAACTGCTACCGTTACTTTTGCCACCGTTACCACTACTATCATATTACTTTGCTACTAAATACCTTGCTACAGATATTAAGTTTCCAGGTGTGGTTGAATTGATAACTCAACTGCTAATACTTGAGAATATTCTTTGGCTTCCCTTGTGTCGAATCAATAAATTTGGGTTGAATACTCTACCCTCAAAAACTGTTGCGATCCCCTATACTTGTGGGTTATCAAGACTATTTTCTGGCGCCGTTGACGGGGAGCATAGCTCTATTCTTTAAAGTCACTTGGGATTTATATTTGTTGATCACTGTGAAGAACTTGAAAGATGGAAGAACCAAGATTTATCCCTCAACTACGAGGGGAGGTAAGGAACTGCCATTTAGCTCTGCACTTGATTCACCTTCTGTTATGAGTAAACTTGCGACACCTACTCCTGCTACTCATTCTGATATGTCGCATATTATTGAAGATGCCACTTCTGCTTTGCATGATACTTATGATGAAACTACTTCTATGCTTGATAATACTATGCCACTAGGTGAATTTCTTGATGAACAACTTTCTAGGGTTAGAGAGAATGAAATTATTGAAACTGATAATATTGATGAAAGTGATGATGAAGATTCTCCCCCTAGATATGAATTGCATGTTGTGCCTGAGGGTTATGTTATGGATGAAGAAACTGCTAGAGACTTTTTAGCTTGGAATGATAGGTATGATCTTAAGAAATTATTAGCTAAGCTTAAACAAAAGTCTTTGAATGCTAGAATGAAACATGACCCTGCTTTTGCTACTTCACCTATCTTTATTACTCATAAGGATTATGATTTCTCTGTCGATCCTGGGTTAATTACTTTGGTTGAATCTGATCCTTTTTATGGCTATGAATCTGAAACTGTTGTGGCACGTCTTACTAAATTAAATGATATAGCCACACTATTCACTAATGATGAGAAAACTCGCTATTACTTTATCCTTAAGTTATTTCCGTTCTCATTAAAGGGTGATGCTAAAACATGGTTTAATTCTCTTGATCCTGGTTAAGTTGGGTAACGCCAGGGTTTTCCCAGTCACGACGTTGTAAAACGACGGCCAGTGAATTGTAATACGACTCACTATAGGGCGAATTCGAGCTCGGTACCCGGGGATCCTCTAGAGTCGACCTGCAGGCATGCAAGCTTGGAGGAGGCTTCTCCAATTACTTAATGCTTTGCCTGATCATCCTCTCAAGAAAAGTGAAATACTTGATATCTTTTATAATTGACTAACCGATGCTCTAGAGACCACCTGGATAGTTGTGCTGGTTGTGTTTTTAGGGAAAGAATAGTTGATCAAGATGAATTGCTATTGAATAATATGTTGAGTAATGAAAATGATTGGACACTTCCTGAACCAACTCCTAAGCCAACTCCGAAGAAAAGAGGTATTCTATTTCTCAGTCCTGAAGATATGCAAGAGGCAAAGAAATCTATGAAAGTAAAAGGTATTAAAGCTGAAGATGTTAAGAATTTACCACCTATTGAAGAAATACATGGTCTTGATAACCCTACACAGGTAGTGAAGGTAAATTCCCTCTATAGGTTTGATAAAGGTGATATTCCTCATAATAAGTCTGCTAGCCAATGCTTAGATGAGTTTGATAATTTTATTGTTAAACAAGAAAACTTCAATGCTTATGTTGGTAGACAATTGAAACGCAATGCTGATATGGTTGAACACTTGAGTGATTATATGTCTAGAGTTAAAGGTGAACTTAAACTTATTAGTAAACATGCTTCTATGGTTACCACTCAAGTAGAGCAAGTACTTAAGGCTCAGAATGATTTGCTCAATGAATTAAATAATAAGAAAAATGATAATGCTGTTAGAGTTATGACTAGAGGGGGTAAAATGACTCAGGAACCTTTGTATCCTGAGGGCCATCCTAGGAGAATTAAGCAATATTCTCAGAGAACTAATGTTGATGCACCTAGTTCTTCTAAGAAGAAGAAGAAGAAGAAGAAGAAGAAGAAGAAAAATGATAGGACTTTGCATGCTTCTAGTGAACCTGTTGTTGACAGACCTGAGAATCCCAATGATATTTCTATTTCAGATGCTGAAACACAATCTGGTAATGAACAAGAACCTAGTGATAATGTTAATGATGATGTTCATGTTGATGCTCAACCTAGCAATGATAATGATGTAGAGGTTGAACCTGCTGTTGATCTTGATAACCCACAATCAAAGAATCAACATTATGATAAGAGAGACTTTGTTACTAGGAATCACGGTAAGGAAAGAGAACCATGGGTTTAGAAACCCATGCCATTTCCTCCTAAACCATCCAAGAAAAAGGATGATGAGGATTTTGAGCGCTTTGCTGAAATGATTAGTCCTATCTTTTTGCGTATGCGTTTGACTGATATGCTTAAAATGAATCCTTATGCTAAGTACATGAAGGATATTGTTACTAATAAAAGAAAGATACCGGAAGCTGAAATATCCACCATGCTTGCTAATTACACTTTTAAGGGTGGAATACGAAAGAAACTTGGAGATCTAGGAGTACCAACTATACCAAGCTCCAATAAAAGAAACTATGTTAAAACTGCTTTATATGATCTTGGAGCCAATGTTAGTGTTATGACTCTCTCTTTATATCGTAGACTTGATTTGAATAAGTTGACACCTACTGAAATATCTTTGCAAATGGCTGATAAATCAACTGTTATACCTGTCGTATTTGTGAGGATGTATCTGTTGTGGTTGCAAATGTTACCATTTTAACGGACTTTGTTATTCTTGATATTCTCGAGGACGATAGTATGTCGATTATCCTTGGTAGACCCTTTTCGAATACTGCAAGGGCTGTTATTGATTGCAACAAAGGCAATGTCACTTTTCATGTTAATGGTAATGAGCATATAGTACACTTTCTGAGGAAACAACCTCAAGTCCACAGTATCAATTCTATTGGAAAAATTCCAACAATCACTATTGGAGGCTTTGAATTTCCTCTTCCTACCGTTAAGAATAAATATGATACTCTTATTGTTGGGGATGTGCATATCCCCATTGAGGTAACCTAGTGTTATTCGAAATTTCTCCGGTTTCATGCGATTCGAAATGAGTTTGTTAACAAACTTGATCAACCTTGTTAGTGGATTCCTTTTGATGAGCATGAGATGGATGAAGTTAGAAAGCACAACCTTCTGTACCCTCTTTTTACTTTCTGTTATTTATATTAAATAAAGCAAAAATAGTATTTTCTGTCTGTTTTCTGAATTATCCTTGCAATAAAAAATACCCCGAAAATAAAAGTTCTCCAAATGTCGTGAAAATTTAATATGATTTTTTCTAAAATATTTTAGAATTATTGGCACTGAGAACACACCAGGGGGACCCACCATGTGCCCATGAGGGTGGAGGGCGCGCCCTACCCCCTGGGCACGCCCCCTGCCTCATGGACCCCATGTGGATCTCCTCCACTTATTCTTGCACCCACATACTTCGTCTTCCTCCAGAAAAAATCATCCACTAGCTCAAACCCGAGTTCTAGCTCATCTTGCTGCCATTTTCGATCTCCTTGCTCAAAGCTCCATTCACAAAACTGCTTTGGGGGATTGTTCTTCGGTATGTGATTCCTCCAATGGTCCAATTAGTTTTTGTTCTAGTGTTTTATTTATTGGAAATTTTTTCTGCTTAAGTGACCCTGTTCTTGAGCTTGTATGTCAAATTTATGTGGTCAAAAGTAGTTTTATTGCATGATATAGCCTCTAGGCACTTGTAAGAGTAGTTGCTATCAATCTTGTTGAGTTTGGTTCACTTCTATTTTAAGTTACTAAAAATTTCAGAAATTTTTCAGAGGAAGAAATATGTTTAGGAAAATGTACCAAGGTGGTTCCTCAAGGAAGAAACGCCCAAGGCCCGCGATACGAGAGCCGGACAATGAACTACCAAGGGAAGCTCAAGTGCGGCCTTGTGAATGGCCGTCAGAGGATTTCATGGTCTAGGCAAGCATCAAGGAAGAATTTGACGCATATGTGCGTAACGCTGATCTTGAGAGCTTCATGTCAGATAAGTGCTGGTAATACCTCTATTTAACTGATTCATTTGTGAGAAGGTTTAAATTTACATCCTCGCGCAATTCTCACAATGTCCTATTTGATCTTTATGATAAATCTTATACCATGGACTTAGAAGATTTTAATACTGCTTGTAAACTCCCGCAGTGGGGTAGTGCTAGTGAACCTCGCAAATCTGAATTTAAAGAATTTCTTGCTAGTATCACCGTGGGGGAATCTAGAGAAATAACACAAGCTACCATAGGGAGCATTCATTTTCCTGCCATACATTATTTTGCTCTCTTCATGGGTAGATGCATTAGCGGTAAGGATGAGGCATGTCACATGTGTGTTCTCGATCTTAGTGTTCTCAAGAGTTCTGTATTAGGAGATAAACAATACAACTTGGGGGCTATTGTTGCACGTAGGTTGCATCTTAATAGTTTAACTGGAGATTTATTTGGTAGAATTTATGCAACTCATGTAGCTAACTTTCTTGATATACCCATACCGGGGATGATATTGAGTTGCCTCCTGCTTATCTAGATTATAATGCTATGGTTCGTCATCAGTTTGTTGAGAGGAACGATCAGTTCCTCCAGTACCGACTAATCTTTGACAGACGGCGCACCGTCCATGTTGCTCTCCCTGCTCCTGCTTTCTTTGATTTTCAGACAAAAGGGAGATATGTTATAACCAGGGAGGAGGCGAACAAGTACGAGAGGAGGACGGAGGCAGCCCGCCTCCAAGCTGCAGCTCGTGAGGCAATAGCTGCTGCATCCCAGTACGACCCCTGCTACAACTTTGATCCATGGGCATATACCAACTTAGGCCAAAAGCCTAAGCTTGGGGGAGTATGTATTTCTCACCGACATTACATTCATGTTCACACACTCATTCTAGTTCTCGGTGCTCATACTTTTTCATTGTATCATCCATGCTAGTTTATTTTCTTTTTAAGCTTTCTTCTTGTGTGTTTGAAAAACCTTAAGAAAAACCAAAAAAAATTAGTTGTAGCTTTTAGCTAGTTTGCTTTCCTTGCCTGTAGTAGTAGTAATTAAAAGAAAATCCAAAAAGATTTCTCATTCTTCTTTTGCTTGTTGGGAGCTTTCCCGTGTAAATAGTTTTGTTTCTTTTCTTTTCTGTGGGGGTCGAGAGGAGAAGACCTTAATGAAAATGTTGAGTGGCTCTCATATGCATTATTGTTGATCCAACAATGAGCCCATATTACCTTGTCTTCTCCCTTGAATTGAATTCTTGCAGATTCCAGCTTACACTACAAAAAAAGACACATCCGTGACATTTTGGGCCGAACGAAATTTTTTTCTGTCATACATATGACACTTCTATGACGATAATTGTGACAAAACCCGGTATCATCATAGATGTGGTGGGCTCCTACTTCTATGACAAAAAATCATGACAGAAAATGGGCTTTTCGTCCTGGGCGGGCCGGAGACGCAGCTGCATGACATTCTTTGGGCTGTCCATGACGGAAAAAACCGTGGTAGAAGCGAGGGGGAGGAAAATTTTGGGGAGTTCCCGGTTACGGTGGGAGGTCGCGGGCCGAGCGATGCGCGTTTCTCTCGTACACGTACGCGCGTGTGTGTGAGGCGTTGGCTCTAACTAAATCCGACCGAGGAGTTGGGCTCTAACTGAACCCGAGCGATTGCACTGCAGGCTACGCGTTACTGAACCCGAGCGATCGATCGATGCCTGTTAACTGAACCCGACCGAGCGATTCCTTTGCTACTGCTGCTAACTGAAGCCGATCGATTGGATGAACAGTGAGCGTTGCGGGAGGGGGGATTGGATGAACAGTGAGCAGTGGCGTTGCCTCTGGATGAACAGGACCCCATGGTGTGGAGGGCTGGATGAACAGTAGACGGTGGAGGGGTGGTTAAACAGGACCCCGTGCTGTGGAGGGCTGGATGAACAGTAGACGGTGGAGTGATGGTTGAACAGTAGCCGGTGGAGTAGCGCGCGGTGGAGGCTGGATGAACAGGAGCCTGTGGAGGCTGGAGGAGGTCGACGGTAGCCCGTGGAGGCTGGAGGAGGTCGATGGTGGAGATGAACAATATCCCGTGGAGTCCCGTTTTGCGGTATGCCACACCCCTCCCAATGAACAGGACCCCTGTTTTGACCGTAGCGCTCCAACACAAGTCCGTTTCGTCTGTTTTGCGGTATGCCAGACCCGTCTCGATCAACAGGACCACCGTTTCGACCGTAAGAGGTCCGTTTCCTCCGTTTTGCAGTACGCCACACCCCTCCTGATCAACAGGACCCCCATTTTGACCATAGGAGGTCCGTTTCCTTCGTTCTGCGGTACGCCAGGCCTTGTTTCCATCGCCTGTTCCATCCAAGCCCTCCCGATGAACATGATCACGCATTCTGTTCCGACCCAGCCGGTTGGCTCCCACGCGTTCCGTTGCCTCCCGATGAACACGACGCATTCCGTTGCCTCCCGATGAACACGACGCATTCCGTTGCCTCCCCATGAACAAGATGCATTCCGTTGCCTCCCCATGAACACGACGACGACGCTGTTTCTCCGTTCCGACCCAGCCATGTACACGAGCCCCGGCCGTACGTATGCGCAAGTAGGCGTTCGAGACCCCGCCCGTATGTACACATACGTGGCCGTATTTTCTTTCTTGCACCCTGGCCGCTGTACGTACGTGTACATGCTACGTGCGTGCCTCTACTACGTGCACGCCTCTACTATGACACGTGCGCGCCTCTACATCGACCAGTATGTACGTACACGTTCGCGACCAGAATGACAACGCTACGTACGCTTCGACTAGGTGGGTCCGGACTGTCAGGCACTTCCTTGCATGCGAAGGTGTAGCCGGTGGGTCCCAGCAGTCAGGGGGGAAACACTTTTTTCATGAAATACAGTGGCCCGTCCGGTGGGTCCCCGCTGTCAGGTGGAGGAATAATTATTTTGCACGTAATAAGGAGGCACTTCCTTGCTGCGGCCGTGCACCCAGCTGTCAGCCTCTCCACCTACAGTCCACGTCCGATGGAAGCCGTTCCTTGACCACGTTGACCATGCCGCGCCGAGAGCACCAGGGCGGTGGACGACGGCGAGGCCTAGGAAGGGGAAGACGCGGAGCCGGGGAAGACGCGGCAGTGGATGCCCACGCGTAGAGGAGTACGACGGTTCACTGGTTTTGCTGCGGTGTGAGGCTGCCGTCGCCGCAGAATAACAGGGGGTGTGGGTGAGTAGAGGGATGGCCTGGCCAGCGGTGGGAGTAGTAGGGGGCGGTGAGGCCTCTGCCGCATCACAGCCGGCCACGGGACGCAGGAGCACGAGGCATGACCGGCGCTGGTTTGGGCGGCTGGAGCAAGAAGACCAAAGGTTGAAGAAGCACTACGGCCGTTGGATGGACGTCGTACGGTCACTGGAGCTAGAATCGTGCATATTGAGTAAGTTGACAAAGCCCTCCGTCCTCGTCAACTTAGTAGGCCCACAAGTCAGCCTGCCACTGTACTGGGTCCCAACTAACAGGGGGAGTATTCATTTTTTTGTTCGTAATAAGGAGGCACTTCCTTGCGTGCGAAGATATAGCTGGTGGGTCCGAGCTGTCAGCGGCGGTAACGTTTTTTTCACGAAATACAGAGGCCCTTTCGGTGGGTCCCTGATGTCAGGTGGAGGAATCATTATTTTGCGCGTAATAAGGAGGCATTTCCTTGCATGCAGCCATGGACCCAGCTGTCGGCCTCTCCACGTACAGTCCACTTCAGATGCATGTTGGTCGTTGACCACGTTGACCAGGCCGCGCCGACAGCACCAGGGCGGTGGACGACGGCGAGGCCTAGGAAGGGAACGCCACGGAGGCAGGGAAGACTCGGCATTTGTTTCCCACGCGGAGGGGAGTACGACTGTACGAGGGTTTACTGGTTCGTCTACCATCGCCGGAGAATAACAGCAGGTGTGGGTGAGTAGAGGGATGGCTAGGCCAGCGATGGGAGTACGGTGGGGCGGTGAGGCCTGCGCGGCAGCACAGCCGGCCGGCGGGAGGAGGGAGCAGGCAGTCCCATCGGCGCTTGTTTGAGCGGCTGGAGCAGGAAGAGCAGAGATTGAAGAAGCACGACGGTCGTTCGATGGACATCGTACGGTCACTGGAGCTAGAATCGTTCACATTGACTAAGTTGACAAAGCCCTCCGTCCCCGTCAACTTACTAGGCCCACAAGTCAGCCTCCCACCATGGTGGGTCCCAGCTAGCAGGGGGAGTATTCATTTTTCTGTGCGTAATAAGGAGGCACTTCCGGTGGGTCCGAGGTGACAGCGGGGGAAACATTTTTTTCATGAAATACGATGGTCCATCCGGTGGGTCCCAGCAGTCAGGGGCAAACGTTTTTTCGCGAAATACGGTGGCCCGTCCGGTGGATCCCAGCAGTCAGGGGGGAAACGTTTTTTCCGTGAAATACTGGTGGCCCGTCCGGTGGGTCCCTGTTGTCAGGTGGAGGAATAATTATTTTTCGCGTAATAAGGAGGCACGTATAGTACTCTTCCGATGGAAGTCGGTCGTTGACCACATTGACCACGCCGCGCCGAGAGCACCACGGTGGTGGACGATGGCGAGGCCTAGGAAGGGGACGACGCGGAGCCGGGGAAGACGCGGCAGTGGATGCCCACGCAAAGAGGAGCATGAGGGTTCACTGGTTCGGCTGCGGTGTGAGGCTGCCGTTGCCGCAGAATAATAGGGGGAGTGGGTGAGTGGAGGGATGGCCTGGCCAGCAGTGGGAGTAGTATGGGGACGGTGAGGCCTCCGCGGTAGCACAACCGGCCACGGGAGGCAGGAGCATGCGGCACGAACGGCACTGCTTTGGGTGGCTGGGGCAAGAAGACCAGAGGTTGAAGAAGCACCACGGCTGTTGGATGGACATCGTTGACCATGCTGCACCGAGAGCACCAGGGCAGTGGACGACGGCGAGGCCTACGAAGGGAACGACACAGAGCCGGGGAAGACACGGCACTGGGTGCCCATGTGGTGGAGAGTACGAGGGTTGACTAGTTTGGCTGCCGTCGCTGGAAAATAACAGGAGGTGTGGGTGAGTAGAGGGATAGACAGGCCAGGGATGCGAGTATGATGGGGCCGTGAGGCCTGCCCGGCAGCACTGCCGGCCATGGGAGGCGGGAGCAGGCAGTTCCGACGGCGCTGGTTTGGGCGGCTGGGGCAGGAAGATCAGAGACTGAAGAAACATGATTGCCGTTAGATTGACATCTAACGGTCTGACGCTGGTAGAGTCGATTGTTGACTAAGTTTCTTTTTTGAGAAACCTTGTGTACGCATGAACTTAGTAGGCCCACAAGTCAGCCTCCAAATCTATGGCAGACAAGATAAAGCCCATTTGCTATTTTTTATAATTTACAGCCCATTTGCTAATTCTTAAGTAATTTATTACAACCCATTTTCTGCCCAGGACCGTGGTCAAAAAGTTCAACCTTATTTTGCATATTTCGATGGAGTCCGAACTGTTGTAATCCCGAAATGATAAACATTTTTAAGAACTTGTTGATTTGCCAAAAAAATCGTTTTGTTTTTGTAAGCAAATAAGATGTGGGACAATTGAGTTGGTTTAAGGGAAAACCAGTGGTAAAAAAATCAGCGCTGGGTGGGAAAAACAACAAAAATAAGGATGTAAATATGAAAAGGGAATTTTATGTGTTTTCAATATAATGATACGTGTATATGAACTAGTAAAACTATAGGTAGAGATTAGAAAACATATGTAGGACATGCGTTTTAAGAGGATAATAGAACTGGGCTGTGTGTTTGATTCAGTAAAAAAAACTGCCCGCGGATGTTGTAAGACAAAATATAACTAACTCTGGCGGGCCAGAGGCCAGTAGATACCTACTGGATCTTTGTGCCCCGTTGTCATCATGGGCTGGGCCTGTTAAAAACAAAACCAACCCTGGGCAGTCTACAGCCCGGTTGAAACTTGCTCGACATGAAAAAACAATATACGTGCTCAATAAATGAGAGAATTCTGCAAGTACAGACTGATAACTGGGATGCAGCACGAATATTGTTTTTTTATCGTGATAATAAGTGCATGCACTTGTTTCGGAAAAATTGGAGAACTGGGAATTCGAACGGCGGGTGCATATGCTACCCATCAAATAAAAATCAGGTGCCTGAAAATTCGTTTCGAAACAAATGATTCAGCTTTATATCCACGTCGACCCTCGACATGATGGTTGGAAGCAAATGCAAGTTCATACCAAAAGATAGTTAAGAACAATACCAACTTGTGGACGACAAGGTAGTACAACTACCAATACCAAACTAACTTATAATCTTTTTACTCCTAGCCCTAGTGTTCGTCTGGTAGAAAATCTTGCAGAGGACCAGCTCCCGCTCCTTCTCTTGCTCCAGGTTCCCGAGGTGGTACTGGTGCATCACCCAGTTGGTCCTCTGCTGGTCGAAGTTCTTGTTGGTGTGCAGCACTAGAACCTTTTTTGCTGCCCGTCTGCCGGTCGTTGACCATCACCGGCAAGGTATTGCCGGTCTTGTGCCACATCGTGTGCATGCCGCACTCCGACTGTATCTTGCGACGCATCCACATGCCCCTTTTGAACGCCCTGGAATTGCGCTGGAAGAAATGCTTCCTTAGGCCACTCAGTGTGATACCTGCAGTATTGTGGAATATAGGTTTTAGTGTACCTAGTTGGCATTTTCATAACATCTTTGGCATGTTGCAGTCACTTGTTTCACTTTTTATTAACTGTCAAATTGTAATTGCTTCACCAGGTCTGCGTCTAAAAAGAAAAATAGAGCTATAAACAAAGGAATATGTTTGTGCAAGTAGACGGCTGATCGGTGTCTTAGCTGGAAGTTTCTCAGGTTGGGTGTAGCATATGCCGTGCTCGCTGTCGATGGTTGGTATGAACAAATCGATGAGAGACTGAAATCTCACGCTGTCAGCACTCACTTTGGCCTCAAGGTGCTCGACCAGCTCCTGATCCGCGGGATCGAACTTGACGCCAGCCGGCAGCACCGGCCAATCCTTCTTCGACTTGCATCGGTAATTCCAGTTATATGGTACTCAATTATGATCAATCGAATGTTTTAAGTGAATGATGAAAGATTTCTACAGATAAGTGGTACTCAAAATCTGAAGTCCAGAATACCTAAACACGCCACCGGGATTCTTGTGTCACCTCACGCGTAGCGTGTTGTCACGTCAATTCAATGTGGGGACATGATGACTAATTTGACCGACGTATACTAGTACTGCTATTGTACTGGAGTACTTACTAGTTGTATTTAGTGTCACAATTTATACATAGGTTTAACTAACAAGTACGCACTTGAAGCCTAACTGATCATCATCATCATTATATATATGGCTTCTGCACAGTATCTCCATCATCATTATCAGTACATCCTACGCACGTGAGTTAGGATGCACTTGATCCCAGGAAGGTATCTATCCTTCAAACCAGAGGAGTGCTTCAAACTAACAACAGTACATAATATCCAACAAAAGAGGGTTGTGCTACAGCAGCAGAATACATGGCTCAGTCTAGGTATCAACACGAATCAAGTTGTGCATATTTGCTGTTGGCATGAACCACATCACCGCATGTCGGGTTTGTAAAAGCCATCCATCGCATGGAAGCTTGATGCCTTTCAAACACTGAAGATTATCTGGCAACAAGCTGTGTCGACGAATCTCTGGATATGGTGATTCCTGAAACCCATGGTATGTTGTGTAAACACAGCCCCCCTCGTGAATGGAAGTTGCATAGCATAGTAATCATCGCCGGTGATATGATCGATGATTGGTTGGATGATCGGATAATTGAGCCCGAGGAACAAGGAGTGGTTGCCGAGGCTGTAAACCCGCCTCCAGTTGAATACGCCTGGCCCAACGAAGCTGGGATCTTTCTCGAACACGAAGCAGCCATAGCCATCAATGTCACGAACGCCCCACACATTGTACTGCATGTGGTTTGATGTAATGGTTTGGTCAATTTGGTATGTGCGAATGAGCATCAAATGACCGCCGTCAGCTGAACGAGCGATAAACCACCACCCATCGGCTGGTATGATTCCAGGTCCTGGAATCATGAAGGCCAGCGCATTTGCGTCTGCTGCAACAATTCAAATTGGAGACCAAAAGGACAAAAATAAACAATCATGTTCAGAGTATGTGTGGAATTAAGATTATTATAAAGTGACACATATCATAGACAGAGAATTGCAATGCCGTGGTCATAATCATACCCCAAGTTAAAAAAAACAAGCCAATGACTTTCATATTCTAGCAATATGTCATGGTTCAAACATCATGTAACAATGAGAGGAAAACAGCTATGACAGCACCTACTCATATTCTACCATAGCACTTACTACTACTGTTCTCATATCAACTCTAAGCAATAACATGTGTTGTTATAAAAATCTTGTAAATGAGAGTAACATATAGAAATCATGATGTTATGCTCATAATATGTATTCTAACAATCATTAGATGCCAATTGTTCTCATATCAACTCTAACAATAACATGTGTGGTCATAAAAATCTAGGAAATGAGAGGAACATATAGCAATGATGTGGTTATAGACATGCTATGCATTCTAAATTTGTAACAAATGAACAGGCAGTCGTATTCATAAGGTAAAGATGAGATGAGATAGAACAATTACATGACGATAGATTCCACCAGTATAGGCAGCCAATCTATGCGTCGACCACGTAAACGATGCCATCGTGCACTATAGCATCAGACAGAAATGTTGCCTCAACAGGATTGATGATGAGCCATAACCATGTATGGCGACCGGATTCCAGATAGACTAATCCCATGTTGAACAAGGCAATGAGCTTGTAATCCATGTAGTCTTCTGATGGTGTGGGCACTTCGCAGATTACAACTTTCTGCAAACAGAGGTCGAGCCAAAAGCTTGACGCGTCTCGTGCGTAGTAGGCAGGAGTGTCCGGCGGGCCACGAGACTCGATGGCGGCGGTATCCAACGATGGAAGGGTGATCTCTCGCTGGGTGTAGATATCCACGAGACGCCACGGACTACCGGTGTGGTGGATGAGGACGATCCAGTTGGCCTTCATGTCCGCCCAGTAGTGGCCGCGCATGAAGGACAGGTGGACGGGTAGTGGTAGCATGTCGAGGGGCGCCACAGCAACCTCCATAGGATCGTCAAGTCGGTGTCCGGGCCACCTGCGAGGATCGGGCATCAGCAAGCAGGGTGTCTTGAAAAGAGCCGGCCGGTTGCAGACGAGTAGAGGGTACAAAGACACCGAGCATGCGGCCAGATGGACGGTGCTGAGTAGGTCCATACGACTACATATATGCTCCAAGAGAACATCAGGGAGGGAATTCCAATCGCGGCTCTGCGCGTCAGTCGGTTCTGCCATTGGGGTTTTCGGTGCCTGCGAGTCAGCGGGGAAGTGGATTCGGGCGGGCGAGCGAAGAAGCTTCTCCTCGTGTGGCCGAGCAGTAAGCGGGGGGATATGGTACGTGTGAGCTACCAAGGAAGATGGCACGGGCGGGCGAGCAGTGAGCGGGGTGTGTGGCCGACGATGGGGAAGAGAGGAGGAAGAAGAAGAGAGGAGGAAGAAGAAGAGATGACAGTACTGGGTAAGGATGATTTAGTAACACCAACACGCTAGTTTGTCTTATTAATTACGCATCCCATCTGCTGCAATGTGTATTGTCACTTCACTGCGAAGACTACTTGAATAGTTCTCTCTAACTGAGATGGGGAATAATGGATTGCGAGGACTTCCTTTCTACAGTATCCCTATACCTCTACGCTCACTTCACTCATTTTGCTCCGTACCTAGTCACTTGTTGAAATCTGTAGAAAGACAAATACTCCGTATTTGGGAACAGAGGGAGGCTTTTACTCCATACTATTTGGGAACAGAGGGAGCATCACCATATGGAGGGAACAGAGGAAGCTTGAAATATGAACATGTCAATATGGGAGGGAGTAAGCCCCATGCATGCATGCAACATGCAACACTCACACATACACATGGACGCACGCAACACTCACGCACCCATGCGGCACACAGCACACGACGCAACACACACGCTCATGCTCAAGTGCTCAACCTACTCCCTACGTCCGTGAAAGACTGTACATTTAGAGATTTACACATTGACTAGGGCATAATTAATGCCCAAAAGTAGCAGACTTATGTGTGCATGCGACCATTGAGATAAGAAGATTAAATGAAGGCCGTTGCATGTTGTAATTAAGGATAGACATGTAGCCTATACCTACATCACAAGTTGGTGCATTAGTCAATCAATATCGATTTAGATTAAAGGCTAAATGCATTGGAAGTGTAGATGTACATCATGTACTACACTCTTTGTTTTATAGCCGATGTACACTCTTTGTTGAAGACCGAGGGATGACACGTGCATGCACTCACATACACAGCCAGGGCGGTTCGCGCGCAAGGGTTGGACTCATGTCGCGCCTGCGTAAAGTTTTGTTTAACTGATTTCTTTGCTCTGCCAACTGACAGGTGGGACCCAGAAACCAGGTGACAATTTAACCAGTCAACAAAGTGCCACGTCGACTATGTGGCCGGTCAGTAGGGTGCAATACGGTGCTCTACGATGAGCTAGTGATCGTATAATCGCCGCAAAACTATATATAGTGACCGTAAAGAGCGTATTGTTACATACGTTGACCGCCAGTGTATTTTTCTCGTTTCAAATTAAGCCATATTAATCGGAAAGGATGCAATATGGACTACTACTACTAGTACTACTACTGCTTTGATGTGTCCCGTCAACTCGTCGAAGAAGGAGAAGCTTGCTTACTACGCCTCTCCCTCGCCCACGCGCGCGGTGGTTCGCAGGACGAGGAGAGGGTTTTGACTACAGCGCCCTCTCCCTCTCTCTCGCCCTCGCGGTGGATGTGCATCAGTTCAATTGGTGTCAGATTGCCAGAAGCATATTGTGCCGTAGTATCATCATTGTTGGACCTTCAGAAGAGGCAAAGAGCCAAGTGCAAGGTTCACACGAGTACGAACTGTTGAACCTCCTGAAGAGGCAAAGAGCCAAGCGCAAGGTTTTATAGGAGTTGTCGTCCTAATAGGAGTGTACTACAACTATAGCGAACGATGCTACTGTATGATGCCGCCACGTCACGTATATCCAAAGCTGTGCCACCTTTTTTTTCTCAAAGAGCATGTTGGAGCCCGTGCAACAACTACACAAGTTGCACGTACACATAACACATTTACTAGTAATAAATTCTAAAGGACAAATGCTAGTATGCCACACAAGTTCATATCCAATTCATGTGATAAATTTGTGCACGACTAGTCTACATATATTCACAGCGCTACCGTTCACAATTACCGTACTCCACTTACACGTTATAGATGGGCTACATGTCCTCCTCCAGGTTCCAGTCCCAGGTGTTCTTCATGGATGGCACGATCCATAGCGGTGGGCAACGGGAATCATTGTCGTAGCTTTCTAGTCCGGTTCCACACAATGGAGACTGATCCAAGCTGAAGCGGCATAAATCAGGGATAGCGTGTCCCAGCATGTCGTTCATCCGGCGGTGCGCACTGAAGACACAACCATGCTTCATGAACGGCAGTCCTTCCGTGTCGTGCACGGAAGGTGGCATCCGCTTCACAATGGGGTAGCTGTCCCCGATGAAAAGCGAGTACTCTCCAAGAGTGTTCCTCGGCACCCACGTAGCATCACGGGGGTCGAACTCGGCGCCGTTCATCTGGTACACGCGGCATCCCAGATCTGGACACATGGGGACGTACATAGTCAAGGTCCATGCATAATAATGTTGTGCTCAAATATGGCGGTCAGTAATACTGTGCAGCAGATAGTACTACTCCGGTATAGAGGAAGTAAAATAACCGGCTTATTACATATAGCCACTCTTGGCTACATGGATGAGATAGTAAGACATGGAAAAAAATGGTGACAGCTAGTGGGTTCAAGTCTTCAAGGGCCTAGCTAGCTATACGCGTCCTCCAAGGTAAAAAGTACTCCTACTAGTACTACAAAGTATACTACTAGTACAAAACTGAAAGAGAAGGCGAGAGGGTTAAAAAATGGAATACCTGGGTAGATGGTGACGGTCCGATCGTGGTAGATTGTGTGACCATGTTGCACATCAGTGGTACCATGGGTAACGGCTGCTAAGATAGTTGATCCCAATATGCCAAAGTCAGCTACAAGGTTCCAGGTTAGACCGAATCGCGGATGCAAATGCACATCCAGGATCGGCGATCTTATTTTGATCGGGGGATGACTGGTCCCTGCAAAATAATGAAGTACCGTTAGGGATGCAAATGATGGTTTGTGCATTCCGTTTGTAATCTCCCGTACCGTAGGATGGCAACCAGATGAAACAAGTCCCCTGGCTTGTCACCGCGAAGATGCGGCCTAGATGGCGCACGACGTCTTCGAACGTGTAGGGGTACAAATCTGCCGCCGCCAACATGCGCCAGCCTCTGCCGTTACTGCCTCTTGCATTGATGGCAATCCTTATGTTGAACACCGCGATGAGATAGTAATCGTTGTAGCCGCGTTGCTTTGTCGGCGAGTCCGCAATTGCTATCTTCTTCAATCTCATGTAGGCATCATCATACGTATTCAAACCCAGCCAGTCCGGAAGGCCGATCCCAATGGTGGAGAAGGGGTCTACCGGAACGGCCGCACTGCTGTGGATGTTGTGCAAAATGATGGTGGTATCCGGCCGGAGGTATGTGATACGTCTCCAACGTATCTATAATTTTTTATTGCTCCATGCTATATTATCTACTGTTTTGGACTATATTGGGCTTTATTTTCCACTTCTATATTATTTTTGGGACTAACCTATTAACTGGAGGCCCAGCCCAGAATTGCTGTTTTTTTTGCCTATTTCAGTATTTCGAAGAAACAGAATATCAAACGGAGTCCAAACAGAATGAAACCTTCGGGAACGTGATTTTCTCACCGAACGTGATCCAGGAGACTTGGACCCTACGCCAAGGCATCAGAGAGGCGGTCACGAGGGTGGGGGGCGCGCCCCCCTAGGGCGCGCCCCCTGCCTCGTGGGCCCCTCGGTGCTCCACCGACGTACTCCTCCCTCCTATATATACCTACGTACCCCCAAATGATCAGAACAGGAGCCAAAAACCTAATTCCACCGCCGCAACTTTCTGTATCCATGAGATCCCATCTTGGGGCCTGTTCCGAAGCTCCGCCGGAGAGGGCCGTCATCAGGGAGGGCTTCTACATCATCATAGCCTCTCCGATGAAGTGTGAGTAGTTTACCTCAGACCTTCGGGTCCATAGTTAGTAGCTAGATGGCTTCTACTCTCTTTTTGGATCTCAATACAAAGTTCTCCCCCTCTCTCGTGGAGATCTATTCGATGTAATCTTCTTTTTTGCGGTGTGTTTGTTGAGACCGATGAATTGTGGGTTTATGATCAAGTCTATCTATGAATAATATTTGAATCTTCTCTGAATTCTTTTATGTATGATTGGTTATCTTTGCAAGTCTCTTCGAATTATCTGTTTGGTTTGGCCAACTAGATTGGTAGTTCTTGCCATGGGAGAAGTGCTTAGCTTTGGATTCGATCTCGCGGTGTCCTTTCCCAGTGACAGAAGGGGCAGCAAGGCACGCATTGTATCGTTGCCATTGAGGATAACAAGATGGGGTTTATTTCATATTGCATGAATTTATCTCTCTACATCATGTCATCTTGCTTAAAGCGTTACTCTGTTTTTAACTTAATACTCTAGATGCATGCTAGACAGCGGTCGATGAGTGGAGTAATAGTAGTAGATGCAAAATCGTTTCGGTCTACTTGTCACGGACGTGATGCCTATATACATGATCATGCCTAGATATTTTCATAACTATGCTCAATTCTATCAATTGCTCAACAATAATTTGTTCACCCACCGTAGAATACTTATGCTCTTGAGAGAAGCCACTAGTGAAACCTGTGGCCCCCGGGTCTATTCTCATCATATTAATCTCCATCACTTTAATCTTGCTTTACTTTTTTACTTTGCTTTTACTTTTCACTTTGCATCTCTATACCAAAAATACCAAAAATATTATATCTATCAGATCTCACTCTCGTAAGTGACCGTGAAGGGATTGACAACCCCTAATTGCGTTGGTTGCGAGTAGCTATCGTTTTGTGCAGGTACGAGGGACATGAGCGTGGCCTCCTACTGGATTGATACCTTGGTTCTCAAAAACTGAGGGAAATACTTACGCTACTCTGCTGCATCATCCCTTCCTCTTCGGGGAAGTCCAACGCAAGCTCAAGAGGTAGTAAGAAGGATTTCTGGCGCCGTTGCCGGGGAGTCTACGCAAAAGTCAACATACTAAGTACCCATCACAATCCCTATCTCTCGCATTACATTATTTGCCATTTGCCTCTCGTTTTCCTCTCCCCCACTTCACCCTTGCCGTTTTATTCGCCCTCTCTCTCTCTATCCTCCCTCTCTATTTGCCTCTTTTTGCCCGCTTGCCTTTTTGTTTGCTCGTGTGTTGGATTGCTTGTTTGTCGCGATGGCTCAACCGAGATTTGGTGATCTTCACCTTAAAAGGTTAGAGGAGATCGAAAACAACGTTAGGAAGTTTATGGTTTTGCAATCTGAGCATAATAATTTCTTTAGAAACGAGCTTAAGGAACAAAAAAGTTTTATGAGTTATATGAATAAAGAGCTTGATGATATGTCTAAGGAATTTGGTGGTATAAGATCCCAAAATTGCTCGTCTAGAAAAGATGACTACTGAAATTTCAGATATGCAAGCCACCTTAGTCAATAAGATGGCCGCTAAACCCAATTCCTATGAAAATCAAGATGAAGATCTAAAAGTTATTGATGTGTCTCCTATTAAATCTTTGTTTTGCAATATGAATCTTGATGAAACTGAATATGATCTTCCTTTACGTAGAAGGTGTTCTAAAAATTCGGAGTATTTAGATCTTTATGATGAAATTGATGAAAGTGGGATTGAAAGAAATAAAAATCTAGATGTTGCTAAACCCACTATATTGGATTTCAAGGAACTTAATTATGAAAGTTGCTCTTTAATTGATTATATTTCCTTGTTGCAATCCGTGCTAAATTCTCCACATGCTTATAGTCAAAAGAAAGCCTTCACCGAACATATTGTTGATGCCTTGATGCAATCTTATGAAGAAAAACTTGAGTTTAAAGTTTCTATCCCTAGAAAACTCTATGATGAGTGGGAACCAACTATTAAAATTAAAATTAAAGATCATGAGTTTTATGCTTTGTGTGATTTGGGTGCTAGTGTCTCCACTATTCCCAAGACTTTGTGTGATTTGCTAGATTTCCGTAATTTTGATGATTGCTCTCTAAACTTGCATCTTGCGGATTCTACTATTAAGAAACCTATGGGAAGGATTAATGATGTTCTTATGTTGCAAATAGGAATTATGTGCCCGTAGATTTCATTGTTCTTGATATAGATTGCAATCCTTCTTGCCCTATTATTCTTGGTAGACCTTTCCTTAGAACGGTTGGTGCGATTATTGATATGAAGGAAGGGAATATTAGATTTCAATTTCCATTAAAAAAGGGCATGGAACATGTCGGTGTCAAAACCGGCGGATCTCGGGTAGGGGGTCCCGAACTGTGCGTCTAGGCTAGATGGTAACAGGAGGCAAGGGACACGAAGTTTTACCCAGGTTCGGGCCCTCTTGATGGAGGTAAAACCCTACGTCCTGCTTGATTAATATTGAAGATATGGGTGTTACAAGAGTAGATCTACCACGAGATCAGAGAGGCTAAACCCTAGAAGCTAGCCTATGGTATGATTGTATGTTGTGATTGTTGTCCTACGGACTAAAACCCTCCGGTTTATATAGACACCGGAGAGGGTTAGGGTTACACAAGGTCGGTTACAAAGGAGGAGATATCCATATACGTATTGCCTAGCTTGCCTTCCACGCCAAGTAGAGTCCCATCCGGACACGAGACGAAGTCTTCAATCTTGTATCTTCATAGTCTAATAGTCCGGCCAATGGAGATAGTCCAGCTGTCCGGAGACCCCCTAATCCAGGACTCCCTCAGTAGCCCCCAAACCAGGCTTCAATGACGATGAGTCCGGCGCGCAGTATTATCTTCAGCATTGCAAGGCGGGTTCCTCTTCAAATTCTGTGTACCTGTCGAAATAATGTCTGGTTCCTTGCGATGGTTTGTACTTCTTGGCTTCTACGCCCAATAATGGCCACTTTCCACGTGTCGAGCGAATGTGAAGAGCCAGGGTGTTTTCACATTTATCCCCTAGCTATGTAAATGAGCCGCCTATTTAAAAACACGAGGATTCAGATCCAAATCACATCATCCTCCCTTGCCGAGTCTTCATCAGAGCGTACCTGACAGAGATCCATTCCACCATGGCCGGTCGACGCAGCTCCTCCTCTCGCACCCCTAGTTCCAAGCCTGGAGATTGGGAGAGATGTTCCATCCCGCACAGCAAATTGGTGATGCTTCAGTCCAAGGGATTTCTTCCCCCAGCGTACCTGGTCCCGGTTCGAGCCGGGATTGCCACCTACAATGGCGGAGAGCAAGCGGAGAGCCGCCCCAATCCCTCCAAGGGAGAGCGGGTATGCCTTGTCCCTTATCTAGTAAGAGGGCTCGGATTCCCAATTCATCCGTTTCTCTGGGGGCTTCTGGAGTTCTATGGCCTCCAGCTGCACAACCTTACGCCTGCCTCCCTGTTGCATATCGCGGGATTCGTAGCCCTCTGAGAGTTATTTTTGGGCTGTGAGGCTCATTTCGCTCTGTGGAAGAAGCTGTTCTGCCTTGTGCCCCGTTCTAAGAAGGGATCAATATATCAAGTGGGCGGAGCCGAAGTGTGGCGTATTGCCGGGACCGGATACCTGTCCGGGACCCCGAAGAAGACGTCCGAAGACTAGCATTCAGAATGGTTTTATATAGAAGATGTCCCGCTTCCGGACCCTATTCGGATCAGCCTTCCGAGTTCGGCAACGCCCCTTTGAAGAAGCGCCGGAGCTGGCGTCCACGGAGCCCCCTGGAGGAAGACGACAGGGACATTCTTTATCTAATGAGCCGGATAATCTCTTTAGCTCTATCCGGATTGTCCATGATCGAGGCCATGGCTATATGCATTATGCGGGGGGTGCAACCGCTCCAGTATAGAGGCCACCCCATGTGGTATTTCAACGGGGAGGACGACGCCACCCGCAACGGCCACAAAGGGCTGGGATCGGCTGCTGACCTAATAAAGATCTTGTCCACCTTGTACAAGGGAGAAGAGGAGGAATTCCTTTGTGTTAACCTGCAGGGCGGATTCTCTATGTACAATCCCCCGAGTTGGGTAAGCGCAGACTTTTTCTCGCCCATCCGTTCGTATTCCCATAGTTTAGGTATTCATTCTAGCGATTTCATCGCAGGAGTTGCACCAGAAAGTGAAGGAGATAAACAGTACTCCTCCACAGCCCGAGGACCCTAGACGGTCCCTTGACCCGGCCTCCCAGGAGGATCCGGATATATCCGTGGAGCTGATCGACGGGGTATTTTACCAAGGGAGCAATGACGATACCTTGGTGGCCATTATGGCCGATTACCCTGGGCTAGTTCCAGCCTCGCAGGTGACTGAGACCGAAGTCGCAGCACTTAAAAAGGGATCCGTCCTTGTGCTTTTTTTCGTTGCCGTATAACAGCTGTGTTTTGCAGGGGAGGTCTTCAGGGCAGAAGGCTGAACCTGTGGCAACTAGCCAACAAGGGCTAGGCCAGGCGGGCTGAAGGGATCCACAGTCCGGGTTGAGGCACTGGCGCAGTGGTATGGTGCACCGTCTTTATTGCAAGATATTATGTACAGAGGCAAATTAACGCTTATGCCTTCTTTTCAGGAAAAAGAGCGCTCGCTGGACTATACCCGGAGAGGCTACCAACCGCGCCTCCACAAGCCAGGCTCCAAGGCCGGACTCAGGAGTGGGAACGAGCACAAGGCGTGCACCGGGTGCTCCTCCGACAGAGGATACAGATAGACTGTCCGCCACCCATTCAGAGGTGGAAAGTGCCATGAACCATAGGCGTCGCCGGACTGTTCTTCGTGATGCTTGTTTCTCCCAAGAGGCTTTGGATGCCTTCAACACGGGAGATGCGCACCCCCGTGCCGCTCAAAATGGTCTAGCCAGAGCCACGGAGCAGTATGTAAAAGACATACGGGTGAGAAAATTTGATGATTATATATATCAGTAGCCCCTGAGACTTGAAACAGTTAGGATAACTGATTTATGGATCATTTGTTATGTAGGTTCTTATTGAAAAGAATACTCAACTTTCCCAGGAGCTGGAAGAGTGCAAAGCCCAACTTCAGGCCACACTGGCCGCAGCAGGGGAGCCCAAAGAGACCCCCTCTGGTAACATATCCGTCAAATGATAAGTATCATATTAGAGTGCGGCTTTATATGCAGATCTGACAATAAATTTGCAGATGATGCTGGAGTGAATCTGGATAAGCAACAGCTCATACGCCAGCTGAAGGCCGAGGAGAGCGTGCTTACAAGGGTGCGGCAGGAGAAGAATGATCTCCAAGATGCCAACACCAAGCTGGGCATGGAGCTAAAGGATGTTCGTGCCCAACTGTCGGACTCTGTCAAGGAGAATCGGCGGCTTCGACGCGGCATATTTAGTAAGTGCTTGAACAAACTTTGAAAAAGAGTTCGGCGAGGAAGCTGGCTGACAGAGTTATGTCTGTAGGTATGCTAACAGGTCGTCCTGCCGAGGAGATGCCCGGTTCCATGGGTGATCATCTTCCCGAGCTCGCACAGTTGCACGAACGAGTTCGGCAGGTGATGCGAGGTGTTGCCCAGGCCTTGTGGCCGTCCGTCTCCTTGCCCGAAGGCCTTGGAGAGCTTGTAGAAAAGCTAAAGGGAGCATGGCGGTGCTTCCGATTATGGAAGATATCGGCCTGCCGTCAGGGCGCGAGGGAGGCTTGGGCAATGGTGAAGACACGGTATACGAAGGCTGAACCGAACCACATGGCCGAAGTCGGACCTGTGGGGCCTGATGGCAAGGAGATCACTTTGAATTTAGTGTACGACCAAGTAGAATTGGCCGCAAAGTATTCCCAACAGGACTGTAGACTAGACAGCCTATTGGAGGGCATTGAAGAGTAATTCAATCAGTCAAATTGACTATGTAATTGTAAAGTGACATATATATGATGTCTTCTAGCCGGATTGTAGATCGTTTGTCATGGCAGACCTTTTCGCTTCAACCTCGGGACCCGACAGTCCGGAGTGTCTCCGAATACCCTCTCGGTTATATAAGAACCGGGGCATGAGTGGAGACCAGGCGTAGGGGTCATTAGTGCTTTATCAGGCAAGTGCCCAACTAGTTATGTTATATTACATGGGTAGTAAGAAACATCTTCCAGAGAGAATAGTTCCGTTAAGGGTTCCTTTCCTTGGGTAGGCATGCCCTAAAGTGCATGTCCGGACTGCGACAAGATGCGCAGTGAAAACGTCTGGGGGCAGATATGGTTAATAAATAAAAGTCATCTTTTGTTCACTGACAGAATATTCTCTTAAGAATGCTAGCTTCCGGCTTCACCCAGTCTGAGGTACACGTCCGGCTGACCCGGCGGTAACAATCGCAGAGGTGCTCCCCTTATGCCCTAGCCGAATTAACGGGAACGTAGGGCATAAATACAAGAGCCAGGCAACCCAGCTTGGCCAAAACTTAAGTCATATCGATGCATATAATGGTGAAAAAAGGTACATGCGGAAGTATAACGCATGTGTTGGGCGTGATGCCCAGGTAAATAATTTAAGCTTCTGTAAAAGAAGCCCCCAGGTGTAGATAGTGCGGTTAGCACCTCTGTAATATACAAGTGAGGCACAAGGTGACCCTTGAAGGCCTAGAGGAATAAAAGAAAGAAAGGGAAACAAGACAGACGACACATATGCAGAAAATGGACAAAGGGAGGGGACTAACATAAAGTCCGGTGCTAGGCGTAGAATCTTCGGAGCCTGGCTGCGTTCCATGGGTTCGGCTTGAGTCGACTAGTCGATGCATCCCGCAGTCGGTACGCTCCGCCAGTCAGAACTTGGTCGATGATGAAGGGACCTTCCCATTTGGGCTCTAGCTTGTTCTTTTTTTATCCGGCAACCGGAGAACTAATTCGCCAACGTTATAAGTTTTGGCTCATACTTCTCTGCTTTGGTATCTGCGAGCCTATTGCTGGTAAAATGTGGAACGGGCTTTGGCTACGTCGCGCTCTTCCTCCAAGGTGTCCAGACTGTCCTGCCGATCGAGCTCGGCTTCTCTTTCTTCGTACAAGCGCACTCGAGGTGAGTCATGAATTATGTCACAGGGCAGGACTGCCTCTGCACCGTACACCATAAAAAATGGTGTGTATCCGGTGCTACGATTCGGCGTGGTCCGCAGCCCCCAGAGTACGGAGTCGAGCTCCTCTACCCAGTGCGTGTCAGACTCTGTTAAGGAGCGCACTAGTCTGGGTTTAATGCCTCTCATTATAAGACCATTTGCTCGTTCTACTTGACCGTTGGTTTGTGGGTGATAGACTGAAGCATAATCGAGCTTGATGCCCATTTTGCTGCACCAGAGTTTTACCTCATCGGCCGTGAAGTTCGTGCCGTTATCAGTGATGATGCTGTGGGGGACGCCGTAACGGTGTACAACCCCGGATATGAAATCTATCACCGGTCCGGATTCGGCTGTTTTAACTGGTTTAGCCTCTATCCATTTGGTGAATTTATCCACCATGACCAATAAGTATTTTTTCTTGTGGGTTCCCCCTTTAAGGGGTCCAACCATGTCAAGCCCCCAGACCGCAAAGGGCCATGTAATGGGGATTGTTTGGAGGGCGGTGGGTGGCATGTGGCTTTGATTTGCAAAGAGTTGGCAACCGGCGCAACGTTGGACCAAGTCCTGTGCATCTGCCCGGGCCGTCGGCCAATAGAATCTTGTACGGAAGGCCTTGCTTACAAGAGCCCGGGCTGCGGCGTGATGACCGCCAGATCCGGCGTGAATTTCTGCCAAAAGGTTCCGCCCTTCCTCTTCGGAGATGCACCTTTGAAGGACTCCGGTAGCGCTTTTTTTGTACAATTCTCCCTCATGGACCCTGTAGGCCTTGGATCACCGCACTATGCAGCGTGCCTCATTTTGGTCCTCCGGAAGTTCCTGTCTAGTTAGGTAGGCCAGGAATGGTTCTGTCCACGGGG
Source organism: Triticum urartu (assembly GCF_003073215.2). Taxonomy (NCBI): domain Eukaryota; kingdom Viridiplantae; phylum Streptophyta; class Magnoliopsida; order Poales; family Poaceae; genus Triticum; species Triticum urartu. The sequence continues at coordinate 639,701,604 of NC_053028.1, read as the reverse complement.
TAATAATGGCCATTATTTCATGGGCTGATTGTGTTATTTCGGTGGTGGAGCCTCCGATTGTGTCAGAGAGTTCGGTATCGGGTATTTTGGCCGGGTCCGGACTGTTGTTACCGGTGTCCCCTTCTCATGCTACGGATGGCTTGAAAAGCCTTTCCAGAAATATGTTGGGAGGGACTGCGTCGCGTTTTGCGCCGATGCGGGCGAGGATATCCGCCGCCTGATTGTTTTCCCGAGCCACATGGTGGAATTCGAGCCCCTCGAACCGAGCTGATATTTTTAGGACGGCATTGCGATAAGCTGCCATTTTTGGATCCTTGGCATCAAAGTCTCCATTTATTTGGGATATCGCGAGGTTCGAATCCCCGCGCACCTCTAGGCGTTGAATGCCCATGGATACTGCCATCCGGAGACCATGTAGAAGGGCCTCATATTCGGCTGCGTTGTTGGAGTCCGTATACATTATCTGTAGTACGTATTGAATGGTGTCTCCCGTTGGGGACGTCAAAATGACGCCAGCCCCCAGACCAGCCAATATTTTGGAGCCATTGAAGTGCATGGTCCAGTTTGAATATGTGCCGTACTCTTTAGGGAGTTCGGCTTCCGTCCATTCAGCGACGAAGTCAGCCAAAACTTGCGATTTAATAGCTCGCCGTGGTTTGTAAGTTATGTCGAACGGGAGGAGCTCAATGGCCCATTTGGCAATCCGTCCCATCGCGTCGCGATTGTTTATAATATCGTTAAGTGGTACTTCCGAGGCTACCGTTATCGAACACTCTTGAAAGTAGTGTCACAGCTTCCGGGATGCCATAAATACCGCGTACGCTATCTTTTGATAATGCGGGTACCGTGATTTGCATGGGGTAAGGACTGTGGACACGTAGTAAACCGGCTTTTGAAGGGGAAATTTGTGCCCATCCGCTTCTCGCTCGACGACAAGCACTGCGCTTACTACTTGATGAGTTGCCGTAATGTATAAAAGCATTGGTTCGCCAGTGTTTGGCGCGGCCAGGACTGGGTTTGTTGCCAATATGGCTTTTATTTCGTTGAGTCCGGCCGTGGCGGCGTCCGTCCACTTGAAGTGTTCGGTGCGCCGGAGGAGGCGATAAAGGGGTAATGCCTTTTCTCCCAAGCGGGAGATAAAGCGGCTTAGAGCCGCCACGCATCCAGTTAATTTTTGTATTTGTTTGAGGTCTGTTGGGGTAGCCAACTGTGACAATGCTCGGATTTTGGCCGGATTAGCTTCAATACCTCTACTGGAGACAATGAATCCCAGGAGCTTTCCTGCTGGTACGCTGAAAACGCATTTTTCCGGATTGAGCTTGATGTCATATGTTCGGAGGTTGTCAAATGTGAGCCTCAAGTCGTCTACTAGAGTTTTGACATGCTTGGTTTTAACGACCACGTCATCAACATATGCCTCCACTGTTTTGTCGATCTGTTTTGCCAGGCATGTCTGAATCATGCGCTAATATGTTGCACCGGCGTTTTTTTAGCCCGAAGGGCATTGTGTTGAAGCAGAATGGGCCGTATGGTGTGATGAATGCCGTTGCGGCTTGGTCTGGCTCTGCCATTTTGATTTGATGGTAGCCGGAGTATGCGTCAAGGAAACACAATGAATTGTGTCCTGCGGTAGCATCGATGATTTGATCGATGCGGGGGAGGGGGAAGGGATCCTTTGGGCAGGCCTTATTAAGGTCCTTAAAATTGACGCACAAGCGCCAGGATTTGTCCTTCTTTGGCACCATCACCAGGTTTGCTAGCCAGTCCGGATGTTTTATGTCTCTGATGAATCCGGCCTCCAATAGCTTGGCTAGTTCCTCTCCCATGGCTTGTCTTTTAGGCTCGGAGAAACGTCTAAGAGCCTGCTTAACTGGCTTGAATCATTTTAGGATATTTAGGCTGTGTTCAGCCAACCTACGTGGGATTCCTGGCATGTCTGAAGGGTGCCAGGCAAAAAAGTCCCAGTTCTCGCGTAGGAACTCTCGCAGTGCGGCGTCAACATCAGGGTTTAATTGTGCCCCGATGGAAGCTGTTTTTGTAGGGTCCGTTGGATGGACTTGGAATTTGACTATTTTATCCGCCGGCTTAAAGGAGGTGGACTTGGATCTTTTATCGAGTATCACTTCGTCCCTGTTCACCGTGGAGCGCAGCGCAGTTAGTTCTTCGGCCACTAGGGCTTCGGATAGTGCCTCAAGGGCCAGTGCGGCTGTCTTATTTTCGGCGCGGAGTGCTATGTCTGGATCACTAACAAGAGTGATGATTCCGTTGGGCCCGGGCATTTTGAGCTTCATGTACCCGTAATGGGGTATGGCTTGGAAGATTGTAAACGCCTCCCGCCCTAATAGAGCGTGGTATCCGCTGCTGAACGGGGCCACTTGGGATGTAATTTCTTCGGACCTGTAATTATCTGGCGTGCCGAATACCACGTCTAGTGTGATTTTCCGGCGCAGCGTGCTTCCCGACTGGGGATGATTCCTCTAAAGGTTGTGCTACTTTGCTTAATGCGGCTCCAGTCTATTTCCATCTTTTGAAGAGTTTCCTCATAGATGAGGTTTAATCCGCTGCCGCCGTCCATGAGTACCTTGGTGAGTCGAAAGCCGTCCATGATTGGACTGAGGACCAGTGCGGCTGGTACTCGGGCTGTTCGGAATTTAGGTTCGTCACTGGCATTGAAGGTAATAGCCGTGTCACTCCAAGGATTTGTTTCTGCTATGTGGCAGATTTTAGACGTGCTGCAGAGTGTTCGCTTCCATCTTTTATTTGACGCGAAGGTCTCAAAGACCATTAGGACCGTACTGTTGTCCTCGGGGTGGTGCTCTGTGGTTTTTGGGAGGAGTAGATCCTCACCACTTTTGGCCACCTGCCGGAGTATCCAGCATGCTCTAAGGCTGTGCGTTGGTATCGTATCCGCTATACTATGAATTTTGCAGGGTCCGTTGAGCCATCCCTCCAGTACAGTTCCTTGCCCCGTAGAGGGCTTTTGCTTTTCGGTAGTTATCCCAGGTGTATTGTGATAATGCACCCTTTTATTTCGGACTGGGTTTGTATTCAGGGCCGGATTATCCCAGAATTTTATTTCGGCTTTCCAGGCACTTTCCATCGCATAGAAATTCCGTACTATGGACACCAAGTCGGCAAAGCGTGTAATTTCGCGACGACTTATGGCGTTGAGGATTCCCTTGTCCGTGCAATTATTGCAGAAGAGCGAAATTGCGTCTTCCTCGCGGCAGTCCTTTATCCTGTTCTTGACTAGGAGGAATCTGGCCCAGTAATGGTGTACTGTTTCTGCGGGATCTTGCCTAATTTGGGATAGATCGCATATGTTTGGGTGGGTGGGTGGAATTGAATCCGAATCCTCACCCAATCTGAGGCTCAATGGCCAAGGAGTTTCCGAACTCGAAAGTTTGGATTCTTGGATGTTTGCCGGTAAATCTGGCCCGCTGCCTGATTCTGGGTTCAGGCTTTGAGTGACATCCTCCCCTCCGCGGGTATCCGGCTTGGAGGGATCGGGAATCCGGACGTACCTAGTCCTTAAGATAGATGAAGTTTTGCCACATTGTTCTTCCACCACTGCAACGTGATGGGTGACCTGGGGAGAGTTAATTTCTCTTAGATCGGGTTTAGGCCCAATCTGATCGTAGTCTGTAGCGACTCCCAGGTCGGCGATACGATCCAAGAGCTTATTCAGGGAAGAGAGCTCCATTGGATCTAACTGCTCGGCGAGTTTTGAGTCGATGTGGAGATTTCTTTCGATGACCCGAGAAGTCATCGTCGGCGCAGCGGCCGAACAGACGGTCATAAGAAAACCACCTAGCCGGAGAGTTTGGCCGATAGACAGAGCTCCCTCAGCGATAGTGCCGTCTTTAAAGACGGGACGAGACATCCTTCCTGGTGGTGATGGCACAGCGGAACTCTCAATGTCGGTGTCAAAACCGGCGGATCTCGGGTAGGGGGTCCCGAACTGTGCGTCTAGGCGGATGGTAACAGGAGGCAAGGGACATGAAGTTTTACCCAGGTTCGGGCCCTCTTGATGGAGGTAAAACCCTACGTCCTGCTTGATTAATATTGATGATATGGGTGTTACAAGAGTAGATCTACCACGAGATCAGAGAGGCTAAACCCTAGAAGCTAGCCTATGGTATGATTGTATGTTGTGATTGTTGTCCTATGGACTAAAACCCTCGGTTTATATAGACACCGGAGAGGGTTAGGGTTACACAAGGTCGGTTACAAAGGAGGAGATATCCATATACGTATTGCCTAGCTTGCCTTCCACGCCAAGTAGAGTCCCATCCGGACACGAGACGAAGTCTTCAATCTTGTATCTTCATAGTCTAACAGTCCGGCCAATGGAGATAGTCCGGCTGTCCGGAGACCCCCTAATCCAGGACTCCCTCAGAACACTTCCAATAAATAAAATAATTACCATATTAAACTATTCATGAGAGCCACTTATGGATTTGCCTACCAAAGATGGCAGTACCTAGATCTATCCTTGCTTTTATGCCTAGCTAGGGGCGTTAAACCGATAGCGCTTGTCAATTTTATTTTTATTCCTTGCTTTTTGCTCCTGTTTAGTAATAAATAATTTATTTAGCCTCTGTCTTGGTTGTGTTTTTTGTGTTTAATTAGTGTTTGTGCCAAGTAGAACCATTGGGAAGACTTGGGAAAGTCTTGTTGAACTTGCTGTAAAAAACAGAAACTTTAGCGCTCACGAGAACTGCTATCAATTTTATTTGAAGAGTGATATTTAGTTAATTATTTTTGCAGATTATTAATAGATAAATTCCTCACGTCCAAAAATTTATTTTTGAATTTTTGTGGTTCCAGATATTGCGCTAGCTACAGATTACTACAGACTGTTCTGTTTTTGACAGATTCTGTTTTTCGTGTGTTGTTTGCTTATTTTGATGAATATATGGTTAGTAAAATAGTTTATAATCCATAGAGAAGTTGGAATACAGTAGTTTTAACACCAATATAAATAAATAATGAGTTCATTACAGTACCTTGAAGTGGTTTTTTGTTTTCTTTCGCTAATGGAGCTCACGAGTTTTCTACTTTAAGTTTTGTGTTGTGAAGTTTTCTAGTTTTGGGTGAATTCTTTTGATGGATTATGGAACAAGGAGTGGCAAGAGCCTAAGCTTGGGGATGCCCATGGCACCCCCAATATAATCCAAGGACACCAAAAAGTCAAAGCTTGCGGATGCCCCGGAAGGTATCCCCTCTTTCGTCCACTTCCATCGGTAATTTACTTGGAGCTATATTTTTATTCACCAACATGATATGTGTTTTGCTTGGAGCGTCTTGTATTATTTTTTTCTTTGTGTTTCAGTATGCCACAATCATCCTTGCTGTACACACCTTTTGAGAGAGCCATACATGAATTAAAATTTGATAGAACACTCTATGTGCTTCACTTATATCTTTTGAGCTATGTAGTTTTGCTCTATGTGCTTCACTTATATCTTTTGAGCGTTATAATTTTTCTCTATGTGCTTCACTTAGATCTTTTAGAGCACGGTGGTGGATTTGGTTTAAAGAAACTATTGATCTCTCATGCTTCACTTAAATTATTTTGAGAGTCTCTTAATAGCATGGTAATTTGCTTAATAATAATATGCTTGGTATTCAAGATTTGTGAAACTTTCTTTTGAGTGTGTTGAATACTAAGAAAAGATTGAAGCATGATAATTGTTTTGAGATATGGAGGTGATAATATTTGAGTCATGCTAGTTGGGTAGTTGTGAATTTAAAGAATACTTGTGTTAAAGTTTGTGATTCCCGTAGCATTCACGTATGGTGAACCGTTATGTGATGAAGTCGGAGCATGATTTATTTATTGATTGTCTCCCTTATGAGTGGCGGTCGGGGATGAGCGATGGTCTTTTCCTACCAATCTATCCCCCTAGGAGCATGCGCGCAATACTTTGCTTTGATAACTTCTAGATTTTTGCAATAAGTATATGAGTTCTTTATGACTAATGTTGAGTCCATGGATTATACGCACTCTCACCCTTCCACCTTTGCTAGCCTCTCTAATACCGCGCACTTTTCGCCGGTATCATACAACTACCATATACCTTCCTCAAAACAGCCACCATACCTACCTATCATGGCATTTCCATAGCCATTCCGAGATGTATTGCCATGCAACTTTCCACCGTTCCATTTATCATGACACATTCATCATTGTCATATTGCATATCCCGGTACACCGCCGGAGGCATTCATATAGAGTCATATTTTGTTCTAAGTATCGAGTTGTAATTGTTGAGTTGTAAGAAAAATAGAAGTGTGATGATCATCATTTTTAGATCATTGTCCCAAGTGAGGAAAGAATGATGGAGACTATGATTCCCCGATAAGTCGGGATGAGACTCCGGACGAAAAATAAATAAAAGAGGCCAAAGAAGCCCAAATAAAAAGAGGCCATAAAAAAGAGAAAAGGTCCAAAAAAATGAGAGAAAAAGAGAGAAGGGACAATGCTACTATCCTTTTACCACACTTGTGCTTCAAAGTAGCACCGTGATCTTCATAATAGAGAGTCTCTCATGTTATCACTTTCATATACTAGTGGGAATATTTCATTATAGAACTTGGCTTGTATATTCCAATGATGGGCTTCCTCAAATTGCCCTAGGTCTTCATGAGCAAGCAAGTTGGATGCACACCCACTTAGTTTCTTTTTGAGCTTTCATATACTTATAGCTCTAGTGCATCCGTTGCATGGCAATCCCTACTCACTCACATTGATATCTATTGATGGGCATCGCCATAGCCCGTTGATACGCCTAGTTGATGTGAGACTATCTTCCTCTTTTTCTCTTCTCCACAACCACCATTCTCTTCCACCTATAGTGCTATATCCATGGCTCATGCTCATGTATTGCGTGAAGATTGAAAAAGTTTTGAAAAAGTTAGAGTATGAAACAATTGCTTGGCTTGTCATTGGGGTTGTGCATGATTTAAATACTTTGTGTGGTGAAGATAGAGGATAGCCAGACTATATGATTTTGTGGGGATAACTTTCTTTGGCCATGATATTTTAAGAAGACATAATTGCTTTGTTAGTATGCTTGAAGTATTATTATTTTTATGTCAATATAAACTTTTGTCTTGAATCTTTCGAATCTGAATATTCATATCACAATTAAGAAGATTTGCATTGAAATTATGCCAATTAGCACTCCACATCAAAAATTCTCTTTTTATCATTTAACTACTCGAGGACGAGAAGGAATCAAGCTTGGGGATGCCTGATACATCTCCAACGTATCTATAATATTTGATTGCTCCATGCTATATTATCTACTATTTTGGACTATATTGGGCTTTATTTTCCACTTTTATATTATTTTTGGGACTAACCTATTAACTGGAGGCCCACCCCAGAATTGCTGTTTTTTTGCCTATTTCAGTATTTCGGAGAAACAGAATATCAAACGGAGTCCAAACGGAATGAAACCTTCGGGAACGTGATTTTCTCACCGAACGTGATCCAGGAGACTTGGACCCTACGCCAAGGCATCAGAGAGGTCGTCACGAGGGTGGGGGGCGCCCCCCCTAGGGCGCGCCCCCTGCCTCGTGGGCCCCTCGGTGCTCCACCGACGTACTCCTTCCTCCTATATATACCTACGTACCCCCAAATGATCAGAACAGGAGCCAAAAACCTAATTCCACCGCCGCAACTTTCTGTATCCACGAGATCCCATCTTGGGGCCTGTTTCGGAGCTCCGCCGGAGAGGGCCGTCATCACGGAGGGCTTCTACATCATCATAGCCTCTCCGATGAAGTGTGAGTAGTTTACCTCAGACCTTCGGGTCCATAGTTAGTAGCTAGATGGCTTCTTCTCTCTTTTTGGATCTCAATACAAAGTTCTCCCCCTCTCTCGTGGAGATCTATTTGATGTAATCTTCTTTTTGTGGTGTGTTTGTTGAGACCGATGAATTGTGGGTTTATGATCAAGTCTATCTATGAATAATATTTGAATCTTCTTTGAATTCTTTTATGTATGATTGGTTATCTTTGCAAGTCTCTTCGAATTATCCGTTTGTTTTGGCCAACTAGATTGGTAGTTCTTGCCATGGGAGAAGTGCTTAGCTTTGGGTCCGATCTTGCGGTGTCCTTTCCTAGTGACAGAAGGGGCAGTAAGGCACGTATTGTATCGTTGCCATCGAGGATAACAAGATGGGGTTTATTTCATATTGCATGAATTTACCTCTCTACATCATGTCATCTTGCTTAAAGCGTTACTCTGTTTTTAACTTAAAACTCTAGATGCATGCTGGATAGCGGTCGATGAGTGGAGTAATAGTAGTAGATGCAGAATCGTTTCGGTCTACTTGTCACGGACGTGATGCCTATATACATGATCATGCCTAGATATTCTCATAACTATGCTCAATTCTGTCAATTGCTCAACAGTAATTTGTTCACCCACCGTAGAATACTTATGCTCTTGCGAGAAGCCACTAGTGAAACCTATGGCCCCGGGTCTATTCTCATCATATTAATCTCCATCACTTTAATCTTGCTTTGCTTTTTTACTTTGCTTTTACTTTTCACTTTGCATCTCTATACCAAAAATACCAAAAATATTATATCTATCAGATCTAACTCTCGTAAGTGACCGTGAAGGGATTGACAACCCCTAATCGCGTTGGTTGCGAGTATCTATCATTTTGTGCAGGTACGAGGGACTTGAGCGTGGCCTCCTACTGGATTGATACCTTGGTTCTCAAAAACTGAGGGAAATACTTACGCTACTCTGCTGCATCATCCCTTCCTCTTCGGGGAAATCCAACGCAAGCTCAAGAAGTAGCAGTATGCAAGCCAATTATCTTCGTTGGCACCGACCTAGACCTATATATAAGACGGTGGGCAACGGAGAAATTACAGGATGGAAATGGAATAACTAAGTACTACATGATCAAACTCCATTACTAACCTGCTCATCGGACAAAATCCGACTACCTCTCAACGTCGGCAACTCTAGCGGAGTCAACATGCAACCATGGCTAGGGAGCGGTGGACTATTCGAAGGATTGTCCCATGGAAGAACCTTCTCCTCGAGGACGCATGGAAGACCAACAAGCATGGCCTGTTTAAGCAGCGTCTTGAAAAAGTTGGTGCGGGAAGCACCGAGTCTTGCGGCGGTGAGGACGTCGGAGCGGCGTGCGATTTCTCCCACAGGATCGTCGTCCAAGGTCTCCCAGCCCCGACGAGGAGGAGAACCGCCTGGCGAATCCATGGGAGCAGCGACGAACTTCCTTCTCTTCGGGGGGAGGGGAACTGGCGAGGAGGAGATAAGAGCGTAGTAACTACAGGGCCTCGTCCCTTCCATCTGTAGATCGTTCCTCAGCGAAGGGGTGAGGCTATTATTTACTACTAGTACTCCCTCCAATTCTTTTTACTCTGCACATAAGAGCTGACCTGGATACCAAGGCAGGGGCTCGCTGCATGCTTTCTGGACGGAAATACCCCTGGCGCATGGATGGGAGGAGCTAGCAGCTATAAATGCCCCATGCAGCCCATTGGATGTCCGCTCGTGCTCTCCTCTCTCTGCATGCTGCATGGATGTCTCCCTCTCTCTCACATGACTGCATGCGGTGGCGCTGGCCTACGAGAAGCTCACGTGGAGATAGCAATCTTCTCTCCAGAAGAGATTTTTTTGAAAGAAAGGGATTATGGAACGTTATGGGATTGCATTATACTGTCAATAATAGCACTAGTAAGAAATTTTTCGCACTAGGTAGTAGTTTTTGGTGTGGATTAAGAAATTTTGGGTATGTTTTTGCCATTTTTTGTACACGCCAACTAGTGTCAAAAAACGTCTTACATTATGTGACGGAGGAGTACGTACTCGTACTGTAGCAGTACTAGTACTACTTTTTTCAACTAGTAGTGCGATGTACTGTACTTCTAGTGTAGTCTAGTATAGTGCACCAGTTTTGAACTCTTGAATCTTAGGGCCAAGGAGCTACAGTTGGAAGTGGAGGGTACTATTGTTTTCTAGAACCATCGCTGTACTATCAATGCAGGGGAAGTACACCTGCGTAGTGGCCTAGTGGGTACTCTCGGTGCTCTATTCAGCCGCTCCTCTCACGTAGCTGGCCTACTCAGCCGCTCCTCTCACGTAGCTGGCCTACTCAGCCGCTCCTCTCATGCACACACTAGCAGCCTGTTTTTCAGCGACGGTTATTGCGGGGGCAGAACATTTGAGTTATTTGATACAGCGAGACTAGGCTTTTCGCTTCCATTTGTGGAGGTGTAATGGATCTCGTCGAACTTTGTTAGTAGTTCCTTCTTTATGAATGAGATGAAGCAAAGCTTTTGCCTCCGTTTAAAAAAACACGTCAAGAGGAATTTGTTTTATAGTAGAGCCGATAATGGAGTGATGTCCATGCGTGCAATGCCACAAGCTACAGAGTAGTAGTACTTCCTTTGTCTAGGTGTGTAAGTCATCTTACGTTGTGCATCGCGACCAAGGCGGAGAGGAAAACGAGAAAACTTAATGTCTTTTTTGCTAATTAATAGCATTGCATGCAATGAACTAACCACTTCATGTTATGTTTGGTAGTCTCAAGTCATTGAAAGCATGCACAACCCACATATCTTATTGGTTGATATGCCACAAAACAAAAAATGAGAAGGGAGTTAATGTATGGTGCCTAAGTGTTTTCGGATTATTTGGTTTTCATAAGGTGACTTACACACCTAGACGGAGGGAGTAGAGCACTTTACGTACAGAGCCATATTGCACAGTTCCCAATGCCCCGCCAGGCTTTTCTGGCTCCTTGGGCTTAATTGGGAGGCGCTAGTTTAAATATGCTACTAGCTGATGAGGAAGATGCAAGCGAGGTGCGGCTAGGGCGAGCACGCGAGCCATGCGAGCCACGGTATACCACGTGTGTCGTGGTTTTGTCACGACAGATGTCCTAGTGAAAGGACTTAGTCGTGGAGCCATCGCAACGGGTTAGCTTGAAGGGGTTAAAGCGGACACATGGACGCAAGAGAGTTTATACTAGTTCGGCCCCTTCGATGAAGGTAAAAGCCTACGTCTACTTGTGATGGAATTGATGGGGTTTCGATGACTAGGGAGCCAACAAGCGTCGCCTAAGTCTCGAGTTGTTGTCTGTTGTTCCCTGAACCGCCGCGGGGTCACCCCCTTATATACACGGGTGACGCCTGCCGGTTCAGAGAGTCCCAACACCGGTTCATACTCGTATCCGGGTTGGTCCCTCCTTGTTCCTAACTTACAGTACAAGTATATGCACAAACGCCGGTGTACGGCTACAGGTTGTAAACTGACTACGGGCCCTGGGCCTTTATCTGCCTCTTTGGGCTTTAACACCTTTGAACTACTGATGAAGTTAATCCGGCCCAGGTAGGCCGGTTTATGCCCAGCAGTAATATCCCCAACATTAGGCCCCAGATTGATTTGAACAGGTTCATGTCAATCCTTAGCAAAAATCTTCGTCTTCAACATCTTCTTGTAGTTGTTGAACCGCCGTGACGTCATCTTCTCTGTTTGCGGTAAACCGGCGTGACGTCATCTGTCATAAAGAAAACATCCATGATATCCTCTTGTTTAATAGATTCGCAATGATCGAGGTGACAGCTCCACTTCCAAAATCTGCGGTCCCTTGATTCATGCGCCTGACACATGTCCTTTGCCTTATAAATAGGCCTGAAGGGTCATTTCTTTTCTTCCCTTCGTGCCCTTCCTCTTCGTCTCCTCGCGTCGCCAGTCTCAGAGCTCCGCCGCCGCCGTCGTCTTCTGCATCATCCTTGGCCGCTGCATCAACCTGAACGCACCAGAAAACCGCAGCGACCTTCCGCGTCTTCCTCAGCTCTGGTAGGTCTTCTGTTCTTCTCAACATAGATCTGATCTAGGGCTTCGTGTTCTTGCGGTGTTCATCACTTGTTCATACTCATGTACTAGCTCCTGAATGCACATGTGAACCCTTGCTTTGTGTAGCGGTAACTTTTAGTATCCGCCGCTAGTTTCCTGCCCAAAATCATAAATCTCACATATACTTCTGCTCATTGATTCAGTACTGTTATGCCTTGATCTTCGACTATTTTTCTTATTTTCTGAACTTGCTTCAGATCCAACGCCGTAACAAGATCTTGTGAAACCTGTTTCTGCATACTTAACCATCCGCAATCTTAATTGCTTCAATGTTTAGACCAGGCGGTTTAACTTTATAGAAAATTTTCCAAACCAGTATATGCCATTAGTCCCCTTGTTGAACTGCCAGATGTTGGTTGCTTCATGAAACTCCGGTTTAGATAGGGCTGTTTCCGGTTTAACATTGTACATACCAGTGCATTTTAATCAATACATTATTGAACCGGGATCTTTTACCTTGTAGATTCCATCATGGCCAAGCAAGTGTATGAGTGCAATTGGGTTCCTTCTCGCGTCACAGAGGCTGAACTGGACGATTTAGTCCTGATTGGTGCTTTAGGCAGCAAAGATACAATCCATTGGAGGGCTCCTGGCAAGGAATGCCCTCCTCGAGAAGGAGAGGTTGTTGTTTTCGTAGATCACTTAGCCCGGGGCTTTAAGCTACCCGGTTCTAAATTTTACCGGGATGTCTTAGCCGATTTCCAGCTCCATCCACAAGATACTGGCCCCAACTCTGTTACAAATATGTGTCACTTCCTAGTGCTCTGTGAAGCGTTCTTTCAAGAGGAGCCCACAGTGGAACTGTTCAGAGACCTATTCCATCTAAACCATCGTACTGAATTTACTGACGGCTCCAATACGGAGTTGGGTGGTGTGGCGATTCAGAAAAGGAAAGAGGTCACATACCCTCACGCCAAACTGCATAGCCACCCCAAAGAATGGAATCAGACATGGTTCTACTGCAAAGACACCTCCCCTACTGGTGAGAATCCCTTGCCTGGCTTTCAATCAGAGCGGCTCAGCAACGCACACCCTTCTCCACAAAGATTGACTGCACAGGAGAGAAGTAAATATGCTCCTCAGCTATCAAAGCTCAGAGCTTTTATGGCCAACGGTTTAACAGGGGTTGACCTTGCTCGCTGTTGGATATCATGGAGCATACTGCCTCTTAGTCTGCGCTCTGGTTTGATGTGCGAGTATACTGACCGTGTTGATGACCCACTGTGACACTCAAGACTCCAGCTCTCCGGTGAAGAAATCACAGAGGCTGTGCATAAGATACTGAATGAACCGGAACACGTCTGCTCCAGAACCGGCCTGCTTCCCTTCTATGCCACCAACAAACCGCCAGCTGTAAGATTTTGATTTTTCTCTTTGCTGAATCTGTTATTGATATGTCTGGTCATTGTTTTTAATATCAGTGTCTGCATAATCAGGGCGATGATCCGTTTTGGAGCAAAAAACTACCGCAGGAGAAACCAGAAAAACCAGACAAACCGGAAAGAGCAACCCGTCAAAAGACTAAAGCTGTGAAGAAGACTGCCCATAGGAAAAGAACCACTGCATCTTCTAATCCGGCTCCTGATGATGAGGTGGATAATCCGGACTTTGAGGTAGAGCTTGACTCACTTGGTTTATTTTTCATGCGTCTTATTGATGATGATATTTGTCGGGATGATGTCGAAGCCAGCCACGCGGATGTTGCAGAGGTAATTATTCTCTCTTCCGATTCAGAAACTTTGCCTTCACAAAAAATCCTTCAGGCAAACCGGAAAGTTAAATTTTCTCATCCTCTTGCTTATTTGGATCCTAAACTTCTTATGAAGACCCAACAACACGAAGCTCGCCGCACCACCCGGCACAGCGGGCAGGTAGTTACCTCCGCCGGTTTACCGAACAGTCCGGTTCGGAAATGCCATTCCGAGGTCTCTAATTTGCTTGTTAGTGCTTGTCCTAAAGCGGGCTGCTTTCGTCAACCTCTTAATCCGTCTGACTCTGATTATCAGGTTACTTCCCACTCATCTTCTGGCGAGTCATCGGCTACTCAGCTCCCACCGCTCAAAACGGTGCTTGGGTAAGCTATACTTATTGTGATGTTTGCAGTACATTGCCTTAGAACATATTCTGTATTTGATTTTGCTATTCTTCTCAGGGCCAAACCTAGGCCAAGCAAGAAGGCCCGCCTAGAAAAAGCGGCCGAAGAATATGTCGTTCTTGAAGTAGACAAGACACCCAATGCTGAAGCGGCTATTCCTGAGGATATTCCCAACGATCCACCGCAACAAGATGATGATCTTATTACAGAAGAGAGACCTACTGACACCTCAGGTCCAACCCATCAGCCCACAGGTTCCATCCGGATTGAAAACTCCACCGGTCCAGCAAAGCCTACTGACAAGCCAACAGCTCCAGTGCAAACCGGCGGTACCAAAGATGATGAGGTTGTCATTACTGGTACTGGCCATACTGAGCCAAACAATCCTGTCGCTTTATCCAAACATTCTGCCAGGGAAGAATTTTCTGCTTTTGGCAAAGGCAAGTGGAACGCTGATCTGACGACTTACACTACTCTGAACGCCCAAGATATCCATTCCGGCTATCTGGACCGGCTGTATACCAGCCGTGACTACGAAGCCGGTCTGGTTAATATGATGAAAGATAAATATGAGGTAATTTCCATATGCTCCTTCCTGCTTGTATGCTTCCATTCCTGATTCTCCTAGCCCCCAAGGGCCGGTTTGGAATATTCTTTCAAACCGGGACTTAAATAATATAAATCTTGTTGCTTTGGAATTTGCTGATGTAGCCCCCAAGGGCCGGTTCAACTTTAGCATAGTTAAGCCGGTACTTTAAGTAATTGAAACTGCCGCATCAGAATATATATGATCAAATAACCATTAGCCAACAAGTGCCAAGTTGAATACTTGTATTGATCTTGGGACTTTGTAAACAATTGAAAGATGAAGATCAAACATGCATTAGCCCCCAAGTGCTAAGCGCATAACTTGTTATGTGGTTGGCACTTGAATCCTTCTACCGGTTTGTTGAAACATATATCTGTATGTATGCAGGCGGAGCTGAAGACGAAAGAAAACCAAGTCATCGATCTTCAAGAAAACTTGAAAACCCAATAGGCTGAAACCTCCAAAGCAAAAGAGGAATTGGCCAGCGCTTTAAGCGCCATGGAACAACTGAAGGAGAACTTCAAGAAGAAACGGGTGGACTGGGCCACTGAAAAATCCGCTTTGATCAAACGAGCAAAGGATGCTGAGGCTGCACTAAAACCAGTGGCAGATGAACTGACCAGCATAAAGCGGCACGTGCATGCCATGACTGCTGCTATCTTTGGTAAGCCAGTTTGCCTTCTGAATTGGCTCTGCCTTTTGACAGAGTCGCCGGTTTATTAACCCTTTTATGGTATTTCAGGGACACGCATTGGTTACTTGGGGTCAGATGTGCGGAAGAAACTAAAAGCCGCCTATACATTGGTTGAACAATTGTATACTAGTG
The DNA here is from genome assembly GCF_003073215.2 of Triticum urartu. Taxonomy (NCBI): domain Eukaryota; kingdom Viridiplantae; phylum Streptophyta; class Magnoliopsida; order Poales; family Poaceae; genus Triticum; species Triticum urartu. The sequence goes on along the minus strand of NC_053028.1, from coordinate 639,686,177 downwards.
CCCAGCGGATCATCTGTACCACATCTCATAACAAACCGGCGCCCACTTTGATTCAAGATACTCTGATGAAACTGTCGGTGCTTCCTGCCCGGGTTGAAGAGCTGAAGAAATCTGCTGCTCGAACCGGCGCAATCAATGCTTTAATCCAGGCAAAAGCCTGGGTGCCAGATTTTGATCCTATTGAAGCGGCTCAGGGCTATCCCAGCTTGAAGGAAGACGGGTCAGAATTCGGTGAAGCGGATCTGCAAGCAATAAACCGGGAGGTGCATCCACTAGCTTGTCAGTTGGCTGAGGAAGCAGACTTTTCTCGTTATCAAGCGCAATATGACAGTCAGAACAAGCGAATAACTGCGCCAATCCATGAATCGGAAAATCTAATTCCTCCAATCCGTAAGCATACTTACGCTCCCGATATTGACCCATCATTGTTGAACCATGATGAAGCTGTTTTTCAAGAATTAATGGGAATCGACTGGACAACTGTGGATTTCCAGCCACTGGGTAGGGACACGGAGGCTGAAGCGGCGCAGGATGACCCGCAACCATCAGGCCAGGCTGGTGACCAAGCTTGAACCGGAAGCCGGTTTTAAAACTGCCTCTCCTTCGCGAAAAACAATTATTTTATTATGGGCACCATGTTGCCTTGTAATAGGCTAGCTGATACCTTTGATGTTGATATGCCTTCGTGCATACTTTGTTCTTCCTGTGGTAATGAACTTTCCACAAGACTTTCTGCCATCATTGAGCGTGAAGTTGGCTTGGCCAATCTTGAAGCGGAGTTTTGCAAACCCACACTTGTTGGAGGAGATAACAGCTCCTGTATATATATATATATATATATATATATATGACGCTGGTTTACCATTGTAAACCATGCCGGGTTATAATAAAGACCGTGTTACTCCATAAGAGGATGTTAACAACACGGATCAAACCGATCAAATAGTCTTCGGATTGACGTGAACTGTGTTCTGTCAATTGAAAACAAAATTTTGTCGGTTTAAAAAACGCACAATGAAAAGCAAAAACCCCCCTTCAAAGAAAAGTGTGAAGCAAAAGAAAAGTTTTATTTAAACCGATCAAATGGCGTTACCATGGCCAAACACGACCAAGCTCCCGTTAGGTGTAACTATGGCTCTGGTCAGCCAGGTCCCCAAATGAAACCGTGGCATTTATGCCGACCAAATGGCGTGGTCATGGTTCGGGTTCGACCAAGCCCCCAAGTGATTCTGTGGCCTTAGGCCGATCAAGAGGCGTGACTGGTTCAGACATGACCTAGTCCCCAAGTGATCTGGTGGCTTTCGCCTATCAAGAGGCATGGTATTGGTTCGGACACGACCAATCCTCCAAGTGATATAACGCGATGCTTTTAGCAAAGCGAACTCAAGGGGTAAACCGGGGGCCGCTTTAGAGCAAGTCCGTGTAACCTCACATGATGTAAAAGAACAGATACCCCGCTTTAGCTGAGGGTCCGGTTTATTATATTTAACCATAATATATACATTGTCGTAATATGTACATAAGTATAGCCAATGGCCTGTTAGTCTCCTCCTCTGATGTACGTGAGTCCTTATGCTCTTGAATATCGATCAGATAGTATGACCCATTGTGCAGGTTCTTGCTGACCACGAAAGGCCCCTCCCAAGGTGGGGATAGCTTATGCATATTAGTCTGATCTTGGATGAGCCGAAGCACCAAATCTCCTTCCTGAAAGGTTCTGGTTCTGACCCGGTGACTGTGATAACGACGAAGATCCTGCTGGTAAATCGCCGATCGGGCGGCTGCGATGTCACGCTCTTCATCCAACTGGTCCAAAGCATCTTGCCGTGCTGTCTCGTTGTCCGCTTCAATATAAGCCATGACACGAGGTGAAACATGGCGGATATCACTGGGGAGAACCGCCTCCGCTCCATAAACCATGAAGAACGGTGTGTATCCTGTTGATCTATTGGGTGTTGTATTGATGCTCCATAGCACAGATGGTAATTCTTCTACCCAACAACCCGGCATTCTATACAAAGGAACCATGATCCGGGGCTTGATGCCTCTCAAGATCTCTTGATTAGCTCTTTCTGCTTGACCATTGGACTGTGGATGTGCCACTAATGAAACGTCGAGCCGGATGTGCTCCGGTCGCAGAACTCCTTCATAGCACCTTTGGATAAATTGGTACCATTATCTGTGATAATACTGTGTGGAAAGCCAAATCGGAAAATCACCTTTTTGATGAACTGAACCGCCGTGGCCGCATCACACTTGCTAACAGGTTCTGCCTCCACCCACTTTGTAAACTTGTCAACCGCCACCAGGAGGTGGGTCTTCTTATCTTTGGACCTTTTGAAAGGCCCAACCATATCCAGCCCCCAAGTTGCAAACGGCCAAGTAATCGGAATCATTCTCAATTCTTGAGCCGGTACATGAGAACACCTTGAAAACCCTTGGCACCCATCACATCATCTGACCAGATTCTCCGCATCAGCATGAGCAGTTAACCAATAAAAACCATGGTGAAACGCTTTAGCCACCAGAGACTTTGAACCGGCGTGGTGACCACAATCTCCTTCGTGGATCTCACGCAAGATTTCACGGCCTTCTTCAGGAGACACGCAGCGTTGAAAAACCCCTGATATACTGCAATGATGCAACTCACCGTTGATGATGGCCATGGACTTGGATCGCCGGATTATCTGCCGTGCTAGAATTTCATCCTCCGGCAACTCACCCCGGTTCTTGTACACCAGGTAAGGAAGCGTCCAATCCGGAATAACATGAAGAGCCACCACCAATTGAGCCTCCGGATCAGGAATAGCCAAATCCTCTTCACCAGGGATCTTGACCGACAGGTTGTGCAGCACATCCAGAAAAACATTGGGTGGGACTGGTTTGCGCTGAGAGCCCAGCCAGCTTAAAGCGTCTGCCGCTTCATTTTTCCGTCGGTCCACGTGGTCCACCTGATAGCCCTTGAAATAACCTGCGACAGTACCCACCTCACGACGATATGCTGCCATGAGTGGGTCCTTGGAGTCCCAAGTGCCAGACACTTGCTAAGCCACAAGGTCCGAGTCACCGAAGCACTTAACTCGACTTAGATTCATCTCCTTAGCCATCCGGAGACCATGGAGCAAGGCCTCATACTCAGCTGCATTGTTAGTACAAGGGAACATTAAACGGAGAACATAACAAAACTTATCACCTCGTGGTTAAGTTAACACGACTCCAGCCCCCGAGCCTTCCAACTGCCTGGATCCGTCAAAATGGAGGTCCAATGCGTATGATCCGGCCTTTCCTCAGGTGCTTGTATTTCTGTCCAATCATTGATGAAATCAACAAGTGCTTGAGACTTAACCGCTGCCCGAGGCACATACTTCAAACCATACGGCCCCAGCTCTATGGCCCACTTTGCAATCCGGCCAGTTGCTTCCCGGTTCTGGATGATATCTCCCAAAGGAGCAGAACTGACCACCGTGATTGAGTGCCCCTGGAAGTATTGTTTAAGCTTCTGGCTTGCCATAAAAACTCCATACACCAGCTTTTGCCAATGCGGATATCTTTGCTTGGACTCAATGAGCACCTCGCTGATATAATAGACCGGACGTTGAACCGGATGCTCCTTACCTGCCTCCTTTCGCTCCACCACAATAGCTACGCTGACCGCCCGAACATTAGCAGCAACATATAGCAGTAACGGCTCCTTGTCAACGAGAGCGGCGAGCACAGGCGGATTGGCCAATTGCCACTTTAAGTCCTCAAATGCTTCATCAGCAGCAGAACTCCAGAAAAACTGATCCGTCTTTTTCAACATCTGATACAAAGGGATTGCCTTCTCACCCAAGCGACTGATAAACCGGCTTAGCGCAGCAATCCGGCCTGCCAGGCGTTGAACATCGTTGATACACTTCGGTTTAGCCAGGGAGGTGATAGCCGTGATCTTCTCCGGATTAGCCTCAATTCCCCTGTTGGACACTAGAAAACCCAATAACTTGCCCGCTGGTACACCAAAGACACACTTGTCCGAATTAAGCATCATCTTGTATGTTCTCAGGTTATCAAAGGTTTCTTTCAAATCATCAATCAGAGTCTCCTTCTCCCTGGATTTAACCACGATATCATCCACGTAAGCATGTACATTACGGCTAATCTGCTTGTGAAGACAATTTTGTACACACCGTTGGTAAGTTGCCTGGGCACTCTTGAGCCTGAAGGGCATAGACACATAGCAGAAGGCTCCAAAGGGAGTTATAAATGTTGTCTTCTCCTGGTCCTTAACTGCCATTTTGATCTGATGATAGCCAGAGTACGCATCCAAAAAACTTAAACGCTCACAACCCGCCGTAGCATCAATAATTTGATCAATACGGGGAAGGGCAAAAAGATCTGCTGGACAAGCTTTATTAAGATCTGTATAATCCACACACATGCGCCAGGTGCCATTTTTCTTGAGGACCAGCACCGGATTGGCAAGCCACTCAGGGTGAAAAACTTCAACAATAAAGCCAGCTGCTAAGAGCCTGGCTACCTCTTCTCCAATCGCCTTGTGTCTTTCTTCATTAAACCAGCAGAGGAACTGTTTCACCGGTTTATATTTAGGATCCACATTAAGTGTGTGCTCAGCGAGTTGCCTAGGTACACCTGGCATGTCAGAGGGTTTCCATGCGAAGATGTCCCGATTCTCACGGATGAACTCGATGAGCGCGCTTTCCTATTTTGGATCCAAGTTGGCACTGATGCTGAAATGCTTGGACGAATCGCCAGGTACGAAGTCGACAAGCTTAGTCTCTGCTGCCGATTTGAACTTCAGGGCCGGATCATGCTCCGTAGTTGGCTTCTTCAACGGAGTCATGTCCGCCGGATCAACATTGTCTTTATAGTGCTTCAACTCCTCGGTGGCACAAACCGACTCTGCATAAGCCGCATCTCCTTCCTCGCATTCCAAAGCGATTTTTCGGCTTCCGTGAACCGTTATTGTCCCCTTGTGACCCGGCATCTTGAGCTGAAAATACACATAACAGGGCCGAGCCATAAACTTGGCGTATGCCGGTCGCCCAAACAGGGCATGATATGGACTTTGGATTTTCACCACCTCAAACGTTAATGTCTCCGACATGGAATCATGATCATCCCCAAAGGCCACTTCCATAGCTATCTTACCAACGGGATATGCTGATCTGCCAGGTACTACACCGTGGAATACTGTATTAGACGGTTTGAGATTCTTATTTGTTAGTCCCATACGACGGAAGGTCTCATAGTACAGGATGTTAATACTTCTCCCTCCATCCATGAGCACCTTGGTGAACTTATAACCTCCCACCTGAGGCGCCACCACCAGAGCCAACTGACCTGGATTATCGACCTGGGGCGGGTGATCCTCTCTGCTCCATATCATCGGCTGTTCAGACCAACGTAGATAACGGGGTATGGCCGGTTCAACAGAGTTGATCGCCCGCCTCTGAACCTTCCGGTCTCGCTTGTCCAAGCTAGTGGTAAAGACATGGTACTACCCACCACTCAACTGCTTTGGGTTGCTCTGGTAACCTGACTATTGCTGCTGCTGGTTGTAACCACCCTGGTTGTTCCGATTATTTTGACCGTTATTTCCGCCCGGATTACCATTAAATCCTGAACCGGAACTTCCTCCACCGTAACCCGGCCCGGACCCTGAGCCATCGCCAGATTCGTGATCATACCGAGAATTATTAGAATTCTTGAACTCCTGCATAATAAAGCAATCCTTCCAAAGGTGGTTTGCTGGTTCCTCCTTCGTCCCATGTCTTGGACAGGGCTGGCTTAGCAGATAGTTTAGGCGGTTTGGGTTAGGGTTGGGTGCCCCACTACGATTTTTTGGCCTACCCTTGCGTCGTTGGCCATTGTTCTGTGCATTGGTATTAGCCACAAAGTCCATGTTACCATCCGCTTTACGCTTGCTTCCTCCGCCATTGCCTACCCAGTGATGCTGCTGACCTTTGGAGCTGCTGTTCCTCTTTCCTTTCCCTGCCTTGTCATCATCAGATTCGGGATCCTTGGTACTATCAGAATCAGCATATTTCACCAAAGCGGCCATGAGGATCCCCATGTCGGTGCAATGACGCTTCATCCGTCCCAACTTCAGCTTCAGGGGTCCAAACCGGCAGTTGCCCTCTAGGGTTAATACTGCAGTGTCAGCGTTGATGCGGTCTAAGGAGTGCAACACTTGTGAAACCTGGCGCACCCAATGAGTCATTGATTCTCCTTCCTCTTGGACGCATGCCGCTAAGTCCACTATCGACATAGGCTGTTTACAGGTATCTTTGAAATTGCTGATAAACCGGGCCCGTAATTGGGCCCATGAACTGATAGAATTAGCCGGCAAGCTTTTTAACCAAGTACGGGCCGTTCCTTCGAGCATCATGGTGAAGTATTTTGCACACGCCACGTCATGCACATCAAGCATCTCCATGGCCATCTCATAGCTCTCCACCCATGTCTCTGGAGGTTGATCCGCCGTGTAATTTGGTACCTTGCGCGGGCCTTTGAAATCCTTGGGCAGGCGCACGTTGCGCAAAGCGGGGATAAGGCAACGCATCCCTAAAGAACTAGAAGTAATACCAGGTTCAGTCAAGGTGGTTGGACGAACCGGCGTGAGCTGCCGAACCTGATGCTGTGCGGCTAACTCGGCCTCCCTGCATCCGCGGGCCCGGTCCACCACTCCCTGAGCGTCATTAGCACCACCCGCCGGGTTGTTGTCCCGGGGTGCCCCACGTCGTTGATTGCTTGATACTGCCGGTTCATCCATATGTCTGCTATAGCTCCGGCTTGGATGAGGGGTCGAGTGAATCCGGTCGAGGCTGTACGAGTACGCTTCCTATTGGGCCAAAGCTGTCCTCAGAAGTTCCTTGACCCGTCGTGTCTCTACTGCCTGCGGCGAGTCACCTTCGATCGGAATGGCCTCCAGCAGTGCAGCAGCGGCAACAAGATTTTCCATTGGGTTGGAATAGTGACCCGGGGGTGTTAAAGCAGCCTGAGGTACAACGGTGTTTTGACAAGGCGGGTCCATCTGACGAGGCTGAACCGGTGCACCGGTCCCAGGGGCTTCTGCCCGGTTCCCCTGCAGCGGATTGCCGGCTCTTGGCCCTGGGGTGTTGAAAAGGTCTCTGGCCTCGAAAACCGGAGGTAAGCGGGATCGGTGCTTCCTCCTCATGACTTCATGCGACGCGCTCTGGTCCAACATAAGCCTGTAGGCTTGTGCGGCTAAAGCGGCCCGCTCTGCGGCCATCCTGGTGTCCTCAGCCGCCAGATCCGCCTTGGCCTAGGTGATCTGTTCCTTTACCTTTGCAATCTCCGTATTGTGAATGTCCTGATCTGGCGGATTAATTTCCACCATAAGCATAGCCAACGCATCAAATAATTCTGATAGAACCTGAGCCGGCGGGCGCACAGGGCCTCCTGCCCCGGCAGCCGTCGCTGCTGCTGAACCGGAAATCGTTGCCGCAGCTGTCGAAGAATGAAGCGCTGCTTGTGTTCTGGCCATGAATATTCCAAACCGGTTGGGCAGATCAGAGGGGTCCGGAATACTGTCGCCATCGGAACAGCTCCCAATCCGGCCATCTTGTAGCTAATAAAGAGATTCGGTTTCTCCGGTCGAAGATTCGTCACCGGAACAAACGACAGTCGCCCCGCGAAATTCCGATCCGTCCTCATAACTTCCTCCATGGATGACTCCCATGAAGGCACGCTTCATGGCCGGTTTAACCCGGGCAGATTGCGCACCCTGAGCCGTCTCGACGAGGTCGGTGCAGATGTCCGGCTCAGGGCCCGGTTCATCGATCTTGCCAATGAAAACGTGAATGCTACCAAAGGGGACCCGGTACCCGTACTCAATTGAGCCGGCCTCGGGGCCCCAGCCTGCGTCGTCGATGTAGAGCCTGCTGCGATGACTTTTAGTCATCCGGCCTACAACGTAGCCCTCAAGTCCTTCAAAGCGGCCCTCCAAGAACTGGAAACCATCGTGCGATCGCCCCACGGTGGGCGCCAACTGTCGTGGTTTTGTCACGACAGATGTCCTAGAGAAAGGACTTAGTCATGGAGCCATCGCAACGGGTTAGCTTGAAGGGGTTAAAGCAGACACAGGGACGCAAGAGAGTTTATACTAGTTTGGCCCCTTCGATGAAGGTAAAAGCCTACGTCTAGTTGTGATGGAATTGATGGGGTTTCGATGACTAGGGAGCCAACAAGCGTCGCCTAAGTCTCGAGTTGTTGTCTGTTGTTCCCTGAACCGCCGCCGGGTCGCCCCCTTTATATACACGGGTGACGCCTGCCGGTTCAGAGAGTCCCAACACCGGTTCATACTCATATCCGGGGTGGTCCCTCCTTGTTCCTAACTTACAGTACAAGTATATGCACAAATGCCGGTGTACGGCTACAGGTTGTAAACCGACTACGGGCCCTGGGCCTTTATCTGCCTCTTTGGGCTTTAACACCTTTGAACTACTGATGAAGTTAATCCGGCCCAGGTAGGCCGGTTTATGCCCAGCAGTAATATCCCCAACAACGTGGCTAGGCTGTCCAGTGCACCCAGATTGTGGGGCCGCACGTCTGTTTGACTTGAAAACTCAAACTACCCGTGTAAAATATTGGCTCGCAGCGAAGTGTAGTAGTAATATTTTTTATAAAAAGGCCGCCGTGCGTTCGGCCGGGATCGAACCCACAAAACAAGGTATACACTCCCGCGACCACTAGTAGTACTCGTTGGAGTACAACGCAACCTAGAATCGCCTTTTGTCGCTAGTAGTACATACATTGTTCCTTACAAGAAACCTCTATCATCTGCTGCTGGCTATAAGCCAGTGCCATGTCATCTACATCCCAACTTATAGCCAACATGTACAATAATAGATCAAAAGAGTGTACTACTTTTTTGTTATGTGGTCCACTTCTCATTCTCACAAAGTGCCTAGGAGCACGTGCTAGAGCTGGCTCTTCACGAAGAGCCCGCTTACCTTCTCTCTCCTCTTCTCTTTCCTCCAACTAAGCAGAAATATACTAGTTTATTTCTTATAGCCCGCTGACTCAGCTCTATTGTACTTTCTCTAATAATGCAAGAGACCACTAAAATGCCAAGAAACTACTACCACTTGCATACGTGGCAGACTTAAGATAAGACTACCTTATCAACCATTGTATATGCTCTTACCAACAAAAATCCTCGAGTGACCTCCTACATTCGGCCAGTCCATCTAGTCATCCTCGGCCATGGGACGCAGCTACCGCCACCGGCAGAAGGCAAGGTCAAAACCACCGGCGGTGCGGAGCCCATGTTCTGGCAGCCCGGATGCCAGTTCCGTCCGGCGCTCGCGGCCGCTAGCTAGCCAAGATAGCTCCGTCCAGCTGCTTGTCTGCAAGGTTTGCTAGCTAGATTGGCACGACAGCGCGGCGGCTTGCTCGCGCGCGCCGCACTAAGGGCAGCCATCTGGCTCGAGCGAAGGCCAGCGCGGCGGCTTGCTCGCTCGTGAGTCACGCTCGGGCCAGCCTGCCAACTCGTGCGGAGGCCAGCGCGGCGTCCGGCCCATCCGGCAAAGCGGTGGCCAACTCGCTCATCACCGGTGCCACCGACGAACACGCATCAGTACTGTTTGAAGTAATGTTCAGGAAAAATAATGATTTGAGGGGGAATAACAGGATAGAAGGTCAGATGTGGGTCCCTCGTGTCAACGGTCAAACAAAATGTGTTGGTTTAGGCTGCCTCGTTAGCACGGATGTGTGGGCCAACCCTGTCATAAATGGGTTTAAACAAACCTAATCGGTAGGAGTACTAGGTAGTTTTTGGCGTGGATTAAGAAATTTTGGGTATGTTTTTGCTATTTTTTGTACAATAGATTCTTCATAGGGCTGGTTGAAAGTGGTAGTTTTTTGTTAAATACTCTACATATTGTAAGTAAGAGTGAAAGTTAAGCTTTGGAAGCCAATAAGCAAGGCTAGTTACATAGTGCATATGTGTACATGATTAAAAGTAAATATCAACCATGAGTGACTAATATCTTGATGGAAAACTCGAAACTATGGAATACTAGGAAAAAATGCATGGTTGGAAATACTAGCAATGTTCATGTCCGTTGCAACGAATCATAATTAGAATAATACTTATTCACAAACTTGGTACAAAACACTCTAATTTTGATATACATATGTCACTAGAGATATATTATGTTTCAATTAGAATATATTCCTTGGGCTATTTCGGTGAGGTCAGGGAGGGATGTGGTTGGTTTTAAGATACTAATTATGGGTTTTTCTGCAAATTGGTAGACAAGTGGGATGTTGGTGAGAAAAGGTAACAACTTACCTCACAATCGTTAGATGTAGATCTAATGGTCAGAAACGACGGATGGCAGACACACCAGCATCACCAACTTAGTCTTGTGTAGGAGTACTAGCAAGATCCGTGCATTGCACGGAACATCAAGATGCATTTTTTATAAAACACTTGTTGTGATTGACCCTTGAGGGAGTAATCCCATGTGTAAAAAGTAATGATATCTCGAGAAATATGAGATAAGGTGAAGAGGAGTGGGGTGTGGTGGTGGTTGGTGGTCGAACTGAGCGGAGGCATGGGGATTCACGACGCCGGCAGCGGCCACCAGGCCAGTTTGTTCCAGAGGCTTCCTTTCTTAATTGCTCAACAATGAGGTTTGTTGGAGATAAGGATGAATGAGGGAAGGCCTTGTCTGCAAATGTGGAGAGGGGTGCAGGTATCTTTTAGTTTAATTTCCATCCGTCCGATATAGATCGGACGGTCTATATTGCAAAATGGCACACATACCATCATCACCAACTTGGTTTTTTATAAGAGAAGAAATATAAGTATGGAGATACAAACGTATTATCGATACTTGCTTCCGTAAACTAGCATCTACATTCTATTCAATGCCTCGGCATGTGGGGCCTTAGCACAATGACTTCTCGACTGTGTAAAACAAAGATTTTCCCATCGCCGACAAGGAGGGGGTGACGGCGGCGCGCTTTTTGGCTTGCTCTAGTCCTAGTAGTCATACTAGGTGGTCTAAGCACATGTAGATTTTACTCTTTTTCACATCTCGTGTTCGCCGTACTGCCACGACTGTTGATGAATAGACGATAAGTTATTCACGGGGAAACCCTTGTTGAGCGTGTTTGAGAGAGAGAGAGTGTGTGTGTGCGTGTGTGATATGTTAGAGACTGAGGCTATGATAACAGATTCTTTGTGTCTATGTGTGTGGAGGATAGAGAGAGACATGTACATGGGGCTTTGTGTTGTGTAACGTGGAGACACATATACATAATTAGAGAGTGAGTGTGTGAGATACACATGCGGACATGAGGAGAGATGAGGATCCAGATAAATGGGTGTTTGTGCGTGTCTGTGTGTGTTTGTGCACGTGTTTGTGTGTGAGAGGGAGAGAGTGTATGTGGAGTATAGAGACCACTGATGATGTAAACCTAGTATAAGGGAAGGGGGAATGGTGTGACATGTGTAGTAGCGAGATAGCACGGGTGCGGGCGGGGGGAGCAGACTATTTGGAAGAGACATCGAGTGTGTGTGTGGGAGAGGGGTGTGAGAGCGAGAGAAAGAGAGAGCTAGCGACGGAGAGAGAGAGAGAGAGAGGAAGAGAGGGGGCGTTTGTGTCCATAAATGGCGTATAGATAGGGAGACAATGTTGATGTTGTCCGAAATTGGCCTATGAACGGAGACGCAAGGGAAGCGAGTCATCGTGTGTGTGATAGGGACTTCATGAGAGATCTAGAATAGATGGTGTAGAGAACAATGTGGGAAATCGAGAACGATTATACATTAGGGAGCTATGCAAAGAGTCACGACATATATGTATACAGGGAAGGAGCTGGGGCAGGTTCGCGTGTGGGAGAGATAGAAAGAGGAGAGTGGTGCACAAGGAGACAAAGTGTGCTTGTTTGCAGTGGGGGTGGTGTGTGAGGTGAGTGCGCGAGAACCACATAACTAGGGAGATAGACGTTTGGGGGCGATGTTTTGTGTGTATGGGAAATATACACTCTACATAGTGTGTGTGCTTGGGTAAGAGAGATAGTGGGAGACCTAGAGAGTGACGGAAGAGATGTGTGCATGCCCGAGAGACAAAGTGATAGAGACCTATGTTGGGGTCCGGACTTTACAAGAGAGAGGGGTGTTAATGTGCTCGTGTGTTGGTGTTTGGGGAGAGAACGACTTCTCTATGTGTGTGTGTGTGTGGTGGGGGGGTTGACTTCAGATAAAGAGTGAGGTGTCTATATTTGAGGGACTTTAGCGTAATTGAGATATTGTGCACTCATGGTTGATCAATTTGTTTCACAGTTTGTACTATGAGATAACGATACTTTTGAACATGCGTGATATACCTTGATGTACCAGAATTAGAAACCTAAGATTGGAATTTTGGAATTCGACTCCATCATTAGCTTTTGTAATTCATTTAAATGGAGGTATATTTTTTAAGCCGGGATTTCGTGATTTCAAATTCATATATCAAACCTAGAGATATACACATACGGGCATGTTCAAACTTTATAATCATCCACTTTATTCATACACATACACATTTTTGCTTTTGTCATCATATTTAGGATAAACACATTTGGAATTTCATTTGAATTGGACCGTATGATGGTATTTGCTTGTAGTAGCTCAATGATCCATATTTGAATTGAATGGACAATCTAAGTTTCGAGTTGGAGATATTGATTTTCAAAACTTGCACATTTTTTTTGCATGCAGAACAAACAAATTGTCGGCCATGATATCATAGTCGGCCGTTGCCGGGGTACTGATCCACGGGCACCTATGGGACCGGCGGACCGGGTCCCTTTCGGTTCGGCGGGGGCGGAGATCGTGCAAAGAGCGGATCGAGGCGAAGCACACGAGCGGTTTACCCAGGTTCGGGCCGCACGGATGCGTAAAACCCTACTCTTGCTTTGTGGTTTGTATTGATTTCTTGCTCGGGAGCGCGGAGTGCTACAGTACACACCAGCAGCTAGCGAGGCCGAGCGTGAGTGTTTTTTGAACCCCCCTCTACGTTGCACACGGGCCTCCTTTTATATGCTCAAGGGGTCACCAACAGGTGGCAACGGAGGCAAAGGGTAAAAATGGAAAGGTGCTGCGGTAGGTACAGCTACCTGCTACAGTGTATCATACCTAACCCTGACGGCAGGGGACAAGGACATTAAATGCCCGTCTGTGTCGCCTAAACAGTGCAAAAAGGGACCGTCAGGGACGCCACCGCTCGCCATGATGGCGATCTTGTCAGCGCCGCTTGCCACCGCGCACCGCAAGCTGCACAGCCTCCCGCCACGTACGCCTAGAGGTGTCCCAGAGCGACACGTTGGTGGATGTGCTGGAGCGCGGGCACAGTGGTGGCTTGCCGCGGCAAGCGCCCTGCCGCTGTCGTTGTCTTGTCGCATCCGGGAGCTTGTTGCTCACCGGGCCTTGCCGGGACGCGTGACGCGCCGCGGCAAGTTCCTTGAAGTGCCTTGGTAGGCCTTCCCGACAAGCTCCTCTTGCCGGGGTCTTGAGATGCCTTTGTTGGCCTTCCCGGCAAGCTCCTCTTGCCGGGGTCTTGTCTCCTTGACTTGGATACTTTGTTCTTGAATGGCTCCAAAGGAACCACGGAGGACCTTGGCGGTCACCCGGCAAGCCTTGCCGCGGGATGCTGCGACTGCCCGTGCACAAGTTCGGGATACTAGGGTACCCCTACTCTAGTACACCGACAGGAGCCCCCGGGCCTGGGCCATACACGGTGCCGAGCGCTGTTGGGCCAGGCCCAAAACAGGGCACGGGCACGCGCGGCCTAGGTTATGCCGTATCCTTCTCCGTATCCACCGCGCTCTCCCCGAACGGCACGCGTTGAATGCGGCGTCGTGGGAGAGATTGTGGGTGGTTGCTTTATTCGGAAATGCGGAACGTCCGCCCCCTCCCTCTTTATAAGCAGGGGAAACAGGGGCAGTTTGCCCGTTCGCCCGTTGCTGCTTCCAATCTCAGAAATCTCCACCGCTCCCTCGCCTTCCCAAAGCTGAGAGAGAGAGAGCCGCGCTCCGCCCCCCATCGCCACCAGCCCCACCGACGCCGTCGACCTCCTCCACTACTTCCGCCATGGCTCCAAAGCCGACAAGGGGAAGGTCGTGAAGTCGACCGAGGCGCAGCGGCTTGCGGCGCTGCGGAAGGAGCGAGCATTCTTCCCCCCCAAGCTTGCCGCGAAGGAGCTGAGGGAAAACTACTACCTTTTCTGGTCGGCGGAGACGCGAGCGCATCCGCGCACGAAGGTAATCCCCGCCGCCGCTTGGAAGAAAGCTCCAAACGGATACCCTTTCTTCGCTTTGTTCTTCTACTGCGGGCTCTGCCCGCCTTTCTCTCAATTCTTCTGCGACATCATGAATACCTACGGATTCCACCTCCTTGACTTCACCCCCAATGCCGTTCTGACCATGGCAGTTTTCGCACATCTCTGCGAAAACTTTGTCGGAGTCCATCCCAACGTAGCCCTCTTTCGCCACTTCTTCATACCCCGAGTAGAGAGAGGAGAGCCTCTATCTGGCGGAATCGCCTGGATCTCAAGGGCCGGCAAGAAGGAAACGTATCTGGAGGGAGAATTCCGCGGCAAGTGGGAGGATTGGAGAGCAGACTGGTGCTGGATTGACGACGAGAACCCGCAGCCATTCACCACCCGGCGCAAAACCCCAGTAGCACGCGGCAGCGATTGGAGTGACGTGGCCCCGGAAGACGACAGGCTGAAGATTGCCGTCACCAGGATCCTACGCCTCAGGCTTGCCAGGCTTACTGTAGGTGCTGTTGGCGCAGACTTTCTTCGCCGCCGCATCGCCCCCATGCAGGAACGGGGGAGGCCCACTTGGGAGTTCAAGAACGCGGCGGACATCATGAGGCTGCGTCCGGGCCTCAACTTCAACTTCACAGTTCTGGAGCTCAACGCGATGCTGCAGGAGCTCTTCAAGTATGACCCCCAACATCCCGAAGTTTTCAGGTTGCTGGGGGGCGTCGTCCCGCTGTGCAACAATTCCTCGCTCGACCGCATCCGTGCAATGATGCCGGAGTGCGACTCGCATGGAATTGTGCCAACTTGGCAGGAGCCTGCAGACGACGTCGTGCAGCAGTTCTTCGATGACTTGGTAGAAGTGCCGATCCGCTCCGACGAGAAGGATGGCCTCACCCGCGACACCACCGACGAGGAGAATGCAGGAGATGGCGCTCATCGCCACTAGGCTGGAAGAGGCAGCGGCAGCCGCAGCCGCGGGCGAGTTTGGATTCACCGTGGAGGAGGCAGATGCAGCAGAAGCGGCAAGCCGTGCCGAGCGAGGGGAGCCGCCGGCAAGAAGGAGCTTGCCGGGCGTGACGCCGAGCCGAGCGAGCCCGCCAAGGACACGAGCGGCTCGTTGGAAATCAACTCTTCTTCCTCCTCATCTTCGGGCAGCTCGCCGCAAGCAGAGCCTCCATCCCCACCAAGAAGGCGTCTCGCAAGGCCGGTGACGTGGCGGAGCGGCAAGCGGGTCAACAGTCGCCACGCCGCGTGACACGCTCCACCGCGGCAAACACGTTGCCGCGGGAGCATCTCACGCTGCGACGGCAACTGGAGCGGGGCCCTCCCGGACCACCGCCTTCTACTCAGCCTGGAGCGGGGTCGTCTCAGACCATCGCCACTGCTACCGCCAAGCGGGCAAGGGAAGCTTCTCCTCCGCCTCCTCGCGCCGGGCGCGCGCCGGACTTCGACTTCTCCGCGTTCAGCTCCGACGAGGAAGAAGAAGAAGAGTAAGCTCTCTTGCTGTACTTGTAGTTCTTCAATTCTTGCTGTTTGTCTTGTTTCTCACTTGCTTTTCTTCTGAACTTGTTCCTCTTTAGGACTCTGGCCCAGAGAGCGGCAAAGAGAGCTAAGGTCCCGGTGATCGTCATCGAGGACGAGCCCACTGTGACAGCAGGTGGCGCGCCCGAGACAACCTTGCCGGATCCGGCGACTTTTCTCCAGAGCAGCCCCCACCGTAAGTGTATGATTTACTTTCCGCTGCGAGGCGCGCATGGGTACTTGTCTTTGCTGATATCTGCTTGTTGATTTGTGTAGGAGCCGAGCAGCCCCACCGGGAGCCAAGGGAGAATTCTTCGACAAGGGAGGGCTTTTCCGGTAAGGGAGAAGTCTCCGGCAAGGGAGGTTCTCCGGCAAGGGACAGCGCCAGCGGCCCTCCGACGGCGGAGAACCTGACTGCAGAAACTGGCACAGGTAATCCTTTTGCTGCAAAACTTCCCTTGGGTCCTTCTTCTCTTGATCTTCCTGGGTTTTTGCTGGATTTTGCTTGACTCTTCTCCCCTTGCCGGCTGTCAGACCCATCTCCTGCGGAGCAGATGGTGACCGAGGTCGCCGCCGAAGAAGCAGCCGGCGCTGCGATCCCACCGGCGCCGAGGCCGCCAAGGCTGCCGCCCGCAGCAACTGGCGAGGGGTCTGGCGATCGTACTGACGGCCCAGAGGCCGCAGGAGCGCCAGGCGCTACGCCGACCGCCGACCCGTCCGCCGAAGCCGCAGCGCCAAGCTCCGAGGAGCCCCAGCCGGGCGTCTACTTGAAGGCCGGCGAAGGCGTCTTCATCAACCTCCCCTGGGCGTCAAGCTCCAGGGCGCCGGTCGAGGGGAGATCTTCGACGGGGAGAGTGCTCGCCTCCGCGGGGCTGACGCTGGTTGACGCGCCAGCAGCAGCAGCAACGAGCCCTGAGGAGGAGCGGCTGCTGCGGAAGTTGCTTTCGCTCTACCGCGCGGCAAGCCAAGCTGGATCCCGCGAGGCGCTTGTCGCGAAGGCGGGAGCAGACATCGAAAAGCGCGCGGAAGAGCTCGGGGGTTTCCACCGGGAAGCCCTCCGGTCCCTGGCGGAGGAGCGGGAGCAGCGCGGTGAAGCGCAAAAGGCCTTCCTCCTCGAGAAGGCCAAAGTCGAAGAGCGGCAGCGACTTGCCGCTGTGAAGCTAGCCGCGGAGGAGGGCGAGCTGGCGCAGCGGAAGGTCAATCTCGACGCCCACGAGGAGGAGCTTGCCGTGCGCGAGGAAAAACTCGGCGGAGCCCTCAAACAAGCAGAGGACGCCGCCGCCGCCGCCGAGGCCGCCAAGGAGGAGTTGAAGACGAAGGTGGCGCGGCTGGAGGCCGATCTCTCCGAGAAGGGCAAGGAGCTCAGCGCCGCTAAGAACTATAATGCAGATCTTGTGTCGAAGTTACTGCTTTGACCAAGACGCTGGACGGCGCCAAGAAGCAGGAGGCGGCCTTAAAGAAGAGATCAAGGCCGACAAGGCGCTGCTGGAGAGCATTGCCGCCACCCAAAATGCCTTCAGGAAAATGTGGAGCACTGGACGGAGAGTCTTGTGGATGCTGCCACAGATATTGACAGGGAGTTGGCGCAGCTGGGGATGGAGGATCTCGGGTATCCCTCCGACGAGAACCTCCAACCCAGCGCCAAGCTCGTCTTGTTCTTCAAGGGCGTGGCGACAGCCCTCCAGCGACTCCGGGAGAGGATCCCAAGCAGCTGGCCGACGAGTCGCGCAAGATCTGCGCGGGAGCTCTTCAGAAAGTGTTGGTGAAGGTGGCCTTCCGCAATCCGGGCCTCAACTTCACCAACGTCCTCAAGACCCTGCCGCCGGATGCTGATCTGGAGGCGCTCAGACCCTTGTCGCACCCATTGTGGACAAGGTGAGCGGGATCAAGAGGATCGAGGGCGATCGCGTAGACTAGGCCGCCCTTTCTTCTTTTCTTGTCGCTGTTTGTCATGTTATGAAAACAATCTGTTAGAGCCGCGACAAGCTATCTTTGTAATATAACTCTATTCTGGGTAATGATTGCAATGTTATTCCCTTTACTTGATTCCTCCCTTTGTATGTTTTTGCCCTACGCTTTTAGGGAACTTGCCGGTGCAGGCACCTGAGCCGCGAGCGCTGAGTGCGGGACGTCAGCAGCCTGCTGGCGGTGCCGCTACCGACAAGAAACCTTGTCGCAACTAGTTGCAGCTCACTTAAGTTGTTGAGCGGACTCGAAACAAAGTAAGGGCGCAACTAGCTACGAGTTGGTTCCTCCGCGCACAGGTTTTCCATACAAAGTGCGGTCGTTCAAGGGAGATAACTTAAAAATTTAAAAATCTGATTGCTCAAACTTTGGCAACTTAGCTTTTCTGTTGTTTGCTTCCCGGCAAGGCGAAACTTTCTTGAACGACGCCTGGTCCATACCATTATCTTCTCCTTTCCCCCCGGCAAACTTGTGGGCGAGGGAACCTTCCTTTCCTTGAGAAAAAAGAAAGAAGAGAAAATAAAGATATGGAGCCTTACGGCTCGTTATTGCTTACCGGGGAGTAGGTGCTGCACAAAGTGTCAGATAACACATGCAAAAAATAGAAAGCATGAAATTGACAAATGCGGAGCACATGAGCTTTACTTATGCACGGGGTCTGCGCCCGGCTTTGTACAAAGGATTACATGCAACAGCGGCAAGACTTGTACAAAAGGTGGTTGCCGGAACAGGTTCCGGCAACCGCGCCTTACGGGTAAAACTTACGAAGATGCTCAATGTTCCAGGAGTTGCTCACCGGAATGCATCTTCGGTCTCAAGGCGGACAGCGCCAGGCCTAGTGACTCGTTTCACCCGGTAAG
Organism: Triticum urartu; assembly: GCF_003073215.2. NCBI lineage: Eukaryota > Viridiplantae > Streptophyta > Magnoliopsida > Poales > Poaceae > Triticum > Triticum urartu. The sequence goes on along the minus strand of NC_053028.1, from coordinate 639,667,543 downwards.
GGCCTTCCCACTTCGGCGTCAACTTGTTGGAATTCTTGGCGGACTGAACACGCCGAAGAACAAGGTCGCCTTCCTCGAGACTTCTGGCGTTAACTTTGCGGCTATGGTAGCGGCGCAAAGCTTGCTGGTAGCGAGCAGCTCGCACAGCAGCCTGAAGACGGTCTTCCTCAAGGAGCAGCGCGTCATCTTGTCGCAGCTGCTCTTGCTCAAGCTCATCATAAGCGAGCACTCGAGGTGACCCGTATACGAGTTCCGTGGGGATAACTGCCTCTGCTCCATAGACTAGAGCGAAAGGTGTCTGGCCAGTGGCTCGATTTGGCGTCGTCCTGATCGACCAAAGAACCACCGGCAGCTCCTCGATCCAGTTTCTTCCGCACTTGTGCAGCCTGTCGAAAGTTCTGGTCTTGAGCCCGCGCAGCACTTCAGCATTTGCCCTCTCCGCTTGACCGTTGCTTCTCGGGTGAGCAACAGAAGCGAAGCAGACCTTGGCGCCAAGATCTTGGACGTACTGCATGAAGGTGCGGCTCGTGAATTGTGTACCGTTGTCGGTGATTATCCTGTTAGGGATCCCGAAGCGGCAAACAATCGACCTGAAGAACTTGACTGCTGACTGTGCTGTCACCTTCCTCACTGGTTCCACTTCCGGCCACTTTGTGAACTTGTCGATTGCAACGTACAAGTACTCAAAGCCCCCGACTGCTCGGGGAAAGGGGCCGAGGATGTCGAGCCCCCAGACCGAAAATGGCCAGGATAAAGGGATCGTCTGGAGAGCTTGAGCTGGTTGGTGTATCTGCTTGGAATGGAACTGGCACGCTTCACACTTGGTTACTTGTGCAGTTGCATCCTGGAGGGCTGTCGGCCAAAAGAAACCTTGCCGGAATGCTTTGCCGACAAGTGCTCTTGCGCCAATGTGGTGACCACATATGCCTCCATGTATCTCTGCCAACAGCTTTTGTCCGTCTTCCCGGTGAATACACTTCAATTTCACACCGTTGAGTCTTCTTCTGTACAGTGTCTTGTCGACAAACTGGTACATACTTGACTGCCGGGCTACTCTTTCGCTTCTTCTTGCTCTTTGGGAAGTTCTCCTGTCTGAAGGAAACGGACAATCTGCTGTGCCCATGCTGGAGCTTGTGGCTCGACAACAAGGACTAAAGGCAAATTTGCCGCTGCGAGAACATCCGCTTCCACAGCGAGAACCTGCGGCTCCGCCGGAGCTTGACGTTCCCCGGCAAGTTTGCCGGAGCAAAACTTGTCGGGAGCTTCTGCTTCGACGGAACAAACCCTAGGGTTTGCCGGAGCAGATTGCTCCTCAGCGCAAGGCAAATCTGTTGCTGCGGGAACGTCCGCTTCTACAGCGAGAACCTGCGGCTCCGCCGGAGCTTGACGTTCCCCGGCAAGCTTGCCGGAGCAAAACTTGCCGGGAGCTTCTGCTTCAACGGAACAAACCCTAGGGCTTGCCGGAGCAGACTGCTCCTCAGCTCTCTTGGCGTTGATCTTGGGGACCTTCTTGGCGGCGGCTTCGGGAAGCTCTACCGGCAAATAGTCACCAGAAATCAACTTCCTCTTCTTACTCTGTCCAGTCGGTGGCGTTACGGACGGTTGAGTCAGCTTGAGCATAAAGATCCCTGGTTCCACAGGTAACTTAAGTGCGGCGCACTTTGACAGGCTATCGGCAATGGCGTTCTGAGCTCTTGGAACATGTTCCATTTGTAGGCCGTCATAGTGCTCTTCTAGCTTTCTCACTTCGTCGACGTAAGCTTCCATCAATGGACTCTGATAACTCTTGTTTACTTGGAAGACGACAAGCTATGAGTCACCCCTGACAATGAGCTTCTTGATCCCAAGGTCTGCCGCGATCCTGAGACCGGCAAGCAAGCCTTCATACTCTGCAGTATTGTTTGTTGCTTGCTCCTTGGGAAAGTGCATCTGGACTACGTACTTGAGGTGCTCTCCGGTGGGTGCGACAAGCAGCACCAGCGCCGGCGCCTTGCAGCGAAAAGGCACCATCAAAGTACATCAGCCACTCTTTGCTTGCTTCCTTGGCGGGGATGCTCGTTTCTGGAATTTCTTCATCTGGTGTTGGCGTCCATTCTGCCATAAATTCTGCCAATGCTCTGCTTTGGATAGTTGAAGTACTCTCAAACTTGAGGCCAAAGCTTGACAGTTCCAGTGCCCACTCAACAATCCTGCCTATCCTTCTGGATTCTTGCAGTATCCTCTTTCAGCGGAAAAGCGAGTGAACTGTGATCTCATGTGCTTGGAAGTAATGGCGCAGTCTTTCTCGAGGCCATGAGAAGCCGAAAAGCAATTTCTGCACGCCAGAGTACCTTGACCTAGCCCCCTGCAGAAGGGAACTGACAAAGTAAACTGGGCGCTGCACCATTTTCTTCTGTATCTCCTCTCGCATCTGCGCAGATCCATCTTTGTCGGGACCAGAGCTTGCCGGGGAAGCCCCCTGCTTGTCGCTGGATGCGCTTGCCGTGGTTGCTGGCTCGTCATCTGCCTCCCTCTCTGCTACTAACGCAGCACTAACCACTTGATTGGTTGCCGCTATATACAGCAGCAACTTCTCTTGTGGCTTAGGTGCGACAAGTATTGGAGGGGAGGACAGGTATCTCTTCAAGTCTTGCAGCGCAGCCTCCGCTTCCGGAGTCCATTTCATTGGACCTGCCTTTTTCAATAATTTGAAAAATGGCAGGGCGCGCTCAGCAGACCTAGAGATAAACCTGCTGAGAGCAGCCACGCAACCGGCAAGTCTTTGTACATCCTTGACGCGCTTTGGTGCTTCAATCTGCTCAATGGCCTTGATCTTGTCGGGATTGGCTTCAATTCCCCGCTGAGACACGAAGAACCCGAGAAGCTTGCCGGAGGGGACTCCAAACACACACTTCTCTGGGTTGAGCTTGAGGCTGATCTTGCGCAGATTTGCAAAGGTCTCGTCTAAATCTTGAATCAGAGTTGCCTTGTCCTTGCTCTTGACCACTATGTCATCCATGTAGGCTTCCACATTTCTGTGTATTTGTGGCTCAAGAGCGATATGGACTACTCTTGCACATCTGTGGCTTTCTGGAACTCCTGCTCACGGTCTCAACATCAATCCATGTCTTCGTCGTCGTCGTCCTTCATCCTTGTCGCGGCCGCGGGGAGGTCCTGTCTCCTTGCCGTTGCTTGGCCTTGCTGCGGCGTCCTCCCGGCCCGGCGGCGCTTCTTGCCAGATTCTCCAGCGCCTCCTTTGGGCCCTCTCCTTGTGCGCGTCGCTCGCATTCAGCCCTTTTTGCTGCTGACAAGCTTGCTCGACCTTCTTGCAGCTCTGGAGGTCGTGCCCTTGGTGCGGTGAATCTGTGCAGTATCTGCTTGTCGGTGCCGTCCTGCTTGTCGTGACCAGCCAACAGCCTGGCAGTTGGTGCATCGCGGCAATACTCCTTGCCCCGGAGCTACCAACTTTGGCTTTTTTCTTGGGCGCCACCTTCGTTGCCGGACTGCTTCAACGACAAGCTTCTTTGCCTTCTTCTTCATGTTCGCGCCGCCGGTTTTCTCTTTGCCCGGGGCTAGCATCCTCGCTGTCAGAATCCTCACTGCTCCTTGCATTCTCCTCCGGGGAGTTTCCTCCCTTCTTCAGCACGTTGCACACTTGTCGGCCAGGGCATACAGCTCACTGAACGTCTCTGATCCTGCACATTCCATCTCCTCCCCGCATCCATGCGGTTACGCAACGTTCTTGAATGGAACGCGCTGATGACCGCCGGCAGGGTGGACATCTGGGATGTTGGTGCTGTAACACGGCTGAATCTCTGGATGTACTTCCGCAGGGGCTCTCCTTCTTCTGGGCTAGCAGATGAAGGTCACTCTCTTGGCCATGAGGTTTGTGGCCGCTGTAAAGGCGCCGACAAACTGATGGCACAGGTTGGCCCAGGAAGGATATGAGTTGTCCGGCAAGTGCATGACGCCAGGACCTGACGTTGGGCTTGAGCACCAGCGGGAAGTAGTTTGCAAGGATCTTGTCGTCCCGCCCCTCGGCAGCTGCACGCGATGGTGTAGATGCTGAGGAACTCCGACGGATGCGACTTGCCTCGTACTTCTCCGTATCGTCTGGTTTGAAATTCTTCATACTGGGCCACTGGACTTGCCGTAGCTCACGGGTGAACGCAGGGCAACCTACCGCGTACGGCAAGTCGCCTGGTTCCCCTGGCGCATGCATGTCGACAGAGGGCCCAGCGCGCTGGTCTGATTGACGTCGCGCTTCTCTTCGGCGCTCGATGCGAGTACGAGCGTCTTCTTGCTGTCGTTCGTGAAGAACTTGGCGCTGATCATGGCGAGCTCGCGGATCTGATGACGCGGTGGAGTCGCTGTCGAGGTGGATCCGGCGAGTCGGCGATCTTGGCCTTCGGGGCGGAGAGTGCACAGTGGTTGCACCCCCACCGGTCTTGTCACCACCGGCTCGTGCCTGGCTGACCGGCTGCGGCTGCGACGTGCTCGGCTGCCGCTAAGTGTCGCCGTTGGCGAAGCCGATGAGGTTCTGAATGGTGGCCCTCCAATCGTCGATCTTGTCCGCCGTTGGAGGGTAGTCTAGGAGCAGTTGAGCTCGCGCCAAAGCTTCTGCTGCAGTGGCGGGTGGTGGTGGTGGCGAACGGTGTGAAGAGCGGGATATGGTTGGACTTCTAACTATGTTAGAAGGAGCAGTATCCCGTCCAGGCGACCGTGCCTCGCTCGTGCCAGCATGTTGACGTGCATGGTGGTCTTGAGCGCTCCGAGGTCCACCAGCTCGATCTTGGTCTAGCAGACGCATGGTACCATGAGTACCATGACGCTGCCGGTCCTGCACCTCCTGAGATGGGTGCGGTGCATGTACGGACACCGAGGTCTTGGAGTGCGCCCGGTCGTTGTGGGAGCCAGCTACGCCGCCGATGGGCAGCACAGCCTTGTCCTTGGACCTGGCAGCACAATGAGCTCCCATCAGCCATTCTTCCGCCGGTGCCTGCCCCATCAGCCGTTTGCTCCGGCGGTGGTGGGTTAGGCGCGGACGGAGCAGCCGCCTCCGAAACCTTCTTCTTCGGCGGCATGTTGATGAAGATGATGAAGATCTAGCTCGCGAGAACGCTGGATCTGGTTCACACAACCTCGACGCCCCCTACCTGGCGCGCCAAAGATGCCGGGGTACTGATCCACGGGCACCTATGGGACCGGCGGACCGGGTCCCTTTCGGTTCGGCGGGGGCGGAGATCGTGCAAAGAGCGGATCGAGGCGAAGCACACAAGCGGTTTACCCAGGTTCGGGCCGCACGGATGCGTAAAACCCTACTCCTGCTTTGTGGTTTGTATTGATTTCTTGCTCGGGAGCGCGGAGTGCTACAGTACACACCAGCAGCTAGCGAGGCCGAGCGTGAGTGTTTTTCGAACCCCCCTCTACGTTGCACACGGGCCTCCTTTTATATGCTCAAGGGGTCACCAACAGGTGGCAACGGAGGCAAAGGGTAAAAATGGAAAGGTGCTGTGGTAGGTACAGCTACCTGCTACAGTGTATCATACCTAACCCTGACGGCAGGGGACAAGCACATTAAATGCCCGTCTGTGTCGCCTAAACAGTGCAAAAAGGGACCGTCAGGGACGCCACCGCTCGCCATGATGGCGATCTTGTCAGCGCCGCTTGCCACCGCGCACCGCAAGCTGCACAGCCTCCCGCCACGTACGCCTAGAGGTGTCCCAGAGCGACACGTTGGTGGATGTGCTGGAGCGCGGGCACAGTGGTGGCTTGCCGCGGCAAGCGCCCTGCCGCTGTCGTTGTCTTGTCGCATCTGGGAGCTTGTCGCTCACCGGGCCTTGCCGGGACGCATGACGCGCCGCGGCAAGTTCCTTGAAGTGCCTTGGTAGGCCTTCCCGACAAGCTCCTCTTGCCGGGGTCTTGAGATGCCTTTGTTGGCCTTCCCGGCAAGCTCCTCTTGCCGGGGTCTTGTCTCCTTGACTTGGATACTTTGTTCTTGAATGGATCCAAAGGAACCAAGGAGGACCTTGGCGGTCACCCGGCAAGCCTTGCCGCGGGACGCTGCAACTGCCCGTGCACAAGTTCGGGATACTAGGGTACCCCTACTCTAGTACACCGACAGCCGTACGAGAGTAGAATACTTATAATTTTAGGCGCCAAAAGCTTTCAAACTTCCCGCTCACATCGAAATATCACGCGCCCGAAAGTTTAGCCCTGCGATATTCCTGTTTTACCCCTGCCACATGAACGGAAAAGGGCTGCTTTGGTAACTCCATTGTTTTCCCCTCTTTGCCCCCAACATTCTTCCCCAGAGCCCCTCCCCTTCCCCTTCCCGAGCCCCCAACCACGGCAAGCCACCGAATCTAGTCCTCCGCCGCAGTGGTGGACCTCACACCCCGCCGGATCTACCTTCCGCACCTTGGAACCCCCAACTGCCAACTCACCACTTCACCGGAGCCGCTTCAGCGACTGGCTTGTCCACCACTCCAGATCTCCTTGACCACCATTATGGTCCACCGCACCGGATCTGCTTAACCGACGCCCTCGTCCACCACAGCGTAGGCCCTTCAATGACTCCCTCGTCCACCCCTTCGCTGGCCCTTCATACAAGCCCTCGTCCGCCGCAACAGATCTGCCTCACCAAAAGCACTGTACAACGCGCCTGCCGAAGCCTTCGTCCACTGCACCGGACCCGCTCCACGGACGCCATATTCAACTCCACCGTTCCTGCTTTACCGACGCCGCAGCCTCATCAGGTTTTTTTGATTTGTACTCCTTCGGTTTTTCTCTTTATCGTGCAACTGTTCACTTACCACAGATGAACTTTCTTGTATGTCGACAGGCGCCGCAACCGTAGCACTGGAGCCGCTTCAGCGACGGCGACAGCCGGCTCAAACTCAACTGCAACATGAGCACCATCGATGATCCTTAGCTATCAAGTATGACAACGATACCCATACGCCGCCGAGAATCAGGTACTATTATTCAATGGCCGGCGCCTGCGTTCACTTTCCTAGCATAAGCACCGCACCTTTGAATTTCTTCACGGCATCATTTAGTTTTTCATGAGACGCGTTATTCTGCTTGCACCTGTAGGGCCATACTTCTGGCAGTGAACATGTTACATGTGCTAAATTACATACCAGTGCACATATAGTTAATATGCTTTAGTTTTGTTCTGATGCCACCTGTTGGTTCCATCAGACTGCTTAAGGTTCTCTATGCTTAATTACACATCAGCAAACTAGCATGTGGTTCCACTGCTTTTTGTTCGTTTTACCCTACATTTTCTAATTCTAGCTATTACATCACTGCTCCGAGCCTCTGTTCATTACTTGTTTGTGTGTTCTTGATCTTCCCAAGTTGCATGACTAATTTGATGCTTCTATTAATTATGGAGCTGCCAACCCCATCAAGCAAAATATTTGTTCTTTTGGGGCTGGCACCTCGAACAAGCATAAAAATAGAGGGAAGCAGATATATTGTCGTGTATGCACACACCCTTCTTTCATTAGTTTAGATGAACCATTGATGATCAATTCGGACCAGTGCATGCGGTTAAAATTAATTTTACCTAAATAGATGGTGCAGAATAAACTAAAACAACTAGATTTGCAACCACGGGATGCTGACGATATCTTCAAAGAACATTGCAACAGCAGCTAGGCTTCATAGCAACATATGGTAAGCCAGTGTGTTTTACTACATGTGAAATGTAATGCGAGTGGGCTGCTTTCTTGGCTTGTGCCCTCAACGTGTAATCCTACCGAATTACAAATAGTTCAGTTGTCTGCTTTCCTGTATTGCTTGATTCGAATACTTATTTGTTGTACGCTATACCTGAGTTGCCAATATGTCAGCAGTGCCTGCTGTACTATCATAAAGAAATGCATGCCTATTTCATTTGAGTCCTTAACTTTTCCTCTCAAATTCATCACAAGACTGCCTTCGTAGTTTATATGAGGCCACACTGTTAAGTGCTTTCTCAGATTATTTCAACTGCTTAGATGCCTTGGCAACTTAAATATAGCGGTTGTACACTCCCTTTCAACTAGGGATGTCAACGGGTCCCGTTTAATCCTGATTAAAGTCCACTAGTGGTATGATAGTTCAAAAGAGTTTTTGTTTTTTGAGGAAAATGAACTAGGGAGGTAGCAAAAACTAACTAGATGGGACTGGCAGATGTCGTTTATTTGCCACTTACATCCCTAGTTTCATCTTACCATTTTAATTTCTTTTCGGCTGATCTGCTTCGAACCATTTAAATATAGTTTGCCATGATCGGCAATAATTTGTCCGTCGTTTACCATGTAAGCTTACTACCTGGATCATACGATAACTATCTCTTACTGATGTCTAGCGGAAACCTTTCAGGATGCCGTTCACACTAGGACACAATGTACAACCCTAGAATCTATTTGTGGAAGCAGTGCGCCATCCATGTTACCAGATGGTAGCAGTTCAGAGGCAACACCGCCGGAGAGGAGTCTGAGCACAGATATTATAGTGCTTGAGGTGCTACTAGAGGAAGAAAGAGATGGTGTGGCTGCCATGAATGAGGTAATCTTTGTATTGAGGCTGGAAATTGCAGAATTAGCGGCACACATTATGCAAGCAACCCAAGAATTGGAGGAAGTAAGAATGTTGCATTTGAAGACGAAGGAGGTCCTGCTGTTTCTGCTATTTGAAGCCCAAGGTAATCCCGGTTCTTCTTTAGATACCAGTTGAAATTGTCATTAGATTATTGTACTTGCATGTTGTGTCATGTATCTGAATGGATTATGTTGCAAGACCCCCTATGTTGTCCATGTGTTGTAATGATCCGAATTTTTTAGGCGAGGTAATCCTTAGTACTTGTATAATTGACATAAGGTGAACTGTTTTTCGTGTGAGCATATTGTATTGGATGAAATAACTATTTGACTCAGAGTGTATCCAACCTACTGAATTCGAAGATCACGACTTTTCTAAATCATAATCATATATAAAGGTGGAATCAATCTTTGTTGTGGTTTTGAAGAAATAAATAACAAAACGTATAATTATCTATGGATATTCGTAAACGAATACAAATTGGATTTGAATTTAGTTTGCCAGGTCCTAGGGAAAACGTGAATGCTAATTCTCCCAAGTTTTGAACGAAGTGGCTAAACACCCTCTATAATTTGTTGGCTGCCCGAAGCAAGTGTTTGCGAGATGGAAATTACTGTCTACCCCTGACACTTGACATCCTTATTGACCAGATTTACACTGCTGTCGATAGGGGTAGACTAGTAACTTCAATCAGATGTGACACGATGGCCTCTGAGCCCATTCAGACACGGTGGGCGCCAAATGTGGGCAGAAAAACACATTTGATTCAAGCTCGTTCGAAAGACATGTGTCTCTTCCTCCATTTCCCCATTCATACACGGTGGGCGGCAAAACAAACTCTCCACATCCAAAATCGATGTAGGCTAATATTTTAAATAGGGGCATATGTGTAACTTCCATCAGACGTGACACAACCGCCCTACCTGTCAGCCCCGTTCATACACCGTGGGCGCCAACCGTGGGTGGAAAAACACCCTCTCCTCGCCCGAAATAGTTACCGGCAAATATTTGGGAGATGCGAGATTACCGTCCTATCCCCAACCGACGCGATGTCCGAAATTTTAAACGGGGGATAAGTTCGTAACTTTCCCCCATTTCAGAGAAGCGCGTCCCAAAGTTTGAGATCCCCCTCCCCTCCATTTCCCCATTCATACACCGTCGGCGGCATGACAACCACCGCACTACGGCCAGCCTCCTCCGTCCGCCACCCCATCCTCCACCTTGCCGGAGTCGCTATCCCTACCCCGTCGTCCACTGCAAGAGATGGACGTCTCTCATCCACGGTGCTGGACCAGTATCCTTTCATCGCCTCCTCTCGCTTCATCGGTGTCGTCGTCCACCTTGCCGTTGCCGCTCCTACGACCGTCTCGTCCACGACAATGGGATATATCCCCCGACCCGGCAGTCTACTGTCTAAAGTCTTCTTCCCCGCCGCCGATAGCCATCGCACCCGCAACACCCTCAACGTATCAGCATAGGCCTACATGGCGTCACAAGAGACATGGTACTCTTTCATATGTGCTTAAGTTATTGATCTCACCCGGAAAATAGATCGTAATTTGTTTACTATACTTTTCTTGTCCATACCAAATCGTAGTGGATAGTTGAAAGCAAACATTGGTTGCGAAGTAGCTTTGTCCGGTTTGCACCTTCAGATCCTCCATGGCACGGGCACTATACTCGTAAAGCTTATGGTTTCCCCCCTTTATATTCACTACCATCATCGTAGGTGCTTCGTGTCGTGCTAGCACTGCTCCTCAAGACCTCAACCCAAAGCTTACGTGTTGAAATACGAATCTGATATGATGCTCATATCACTAAAACAGAGAACGTTTAATTGGTCACCTAATGTTCCTATATTCGTTTCAAAAAGCATGTGCGCCACCCACTGGTCCAGCTAGTTCCACTTTCCTGATTTTTCTCTTGATGCTTAGGGTTTTCCCCTTTTATCTACTCTACTATGATCTGCGTAGGTGCTTTCTGTCGTACTAGCATTACTCCACCCTTCAAGCTAAACAACACAACACTCAGAATTCGAAAGCTTAGTTGTTCAAATATGATTGTGATATGATACTGATATTAGTTAACCGACACATTTAATTGGTTAGCTAAAGGTCCCACTTGAGTTTCCAAATGCATGTCGCGACATATAGAGTGACATCATAATTGCATTTCTTTGTCACTTGTTGACCGTACTTTCTTGTCCATACCAAATCTTAGTTGTTATTTCAAAGCAAACATCGGTTGCTAACTACCCTTTGCGCGGTTTGCAGCTTCAGATCTGCCATCCCACTACCACGGTCAACACTGTACTCGTCATGCTTATGTTTTCCCCATTTTATGATGACCACAATCAGCCTACGTGGTTCATGTGGTAATAGCACTGCTCCACCCATCGAGCTAAACAAGCTTAGTTGTACAAATTCATATATGATATTATTGCTGATATTAGTAAAACTGAGAGATGTTTAATTGGTTAGCTAAATGTTCCTACTTTAGTTTTGAAATGCATGTGAGCCACATATGGAGAGACCGGAAAGAATAGTATTTCTCTGTGCGCTCTGGTTCATCATGGGTGGCCAACCGACATTGTATTGAAAGACTTGTAATATCTTCAATCTGCTTGCTCTTCTGCTCTTCTTTAAGATGATACTCTTCTCTTGCGGTCGACTGGTCAGGTTGAGTTGTTCTCCCTCAGTATATTTTGAATCTGTCAGGTCAGGTCGACTTGTTCTTCTTTACTATATGTTGAAGCTATCATCTGTGAAGTGTCATCACTTCTGGAGCTCTCATATTTTGAGTAGTAGGTCACATTATATTAATGCACACAACAAATTACAGCATGCATGGCATCTTTTAAAAGAATTACAGAGATAGCACAAAGGGGTTTACAGGGAGGCAGTATTGGATTAGAATCACTTCTGCATTACAAAGAAAATCTCACTTGTTTTTATGTTTTCATGCATGTCAGATATTGAACATTATCAAAATGAATATGAGAATGGGCGCACAAGAGGAATATTGCGGAACGATCCACTGGCTAACAAACTTGGCATGGTGGAGGATGGCCTATCTTATTCACCCATCAAGGTGCTTGCTCTAACTTTGCAAAGTTGTATTGGTCGCACATATTTTGCATCTGACCTCTTGCATTACTTCTACTTTGTTACACCATCTGCTTAGTTTAAGCATCATATATGAGTATATGCCATACCTATCCATTTTCTGTACCTATTCCATGTGTCGTCACACTATGTTTTTCCAGTCAAATGTTATTCTTTCGTAATAGATGTCCAAAACGAAGAGGGTGAGTGCAGATCCTCAAGGAGTACAAACTAGGTATTTGGAAAAGGTAGTGATACCTGTTAAATCCGATAGATCAGCAGCCACGAAAAACACAAGCCCAACTGTACCACACTTTACCCCTACTCCAGTGGCCAAACCCCTATTAGAACTGCTGGGAGCCCAGCATCAGGTACTGTCTATGATATCAATTCAAAATTTGAACTCCTAAATATCTGCGTGTGCCTTACCTTCTCTCTTGTATGAAAACTAATTTCAGATGAATCTCCTTGCTCAAAGGATCATACGATCTCAAAACAATAATGGGCTCCACATTTCTCTTGTCAGTACCTCTCTCCCTTTTGCCTTGTAACACTGTACTTAATTAATTGCTATTTGATTATGTATCATCAGTCTGCACCTGAGCTTCATTATCCTCTGTTTCTTCCAATATTATTTGATCTATATTTACTCTTTACAAAATGTAGAATAATGGAAACGCTTATAAAGAATTTTCTTTGGGGAATTTATTGAATTATCCTTCCATCAACATGGAGAAGGGCTTTGTCCAGCCCATGTTAACATGTAATGTAAGTTCATCCTTCTCAAGCCTTCAAACTTTGTTCTAGTATAGATTTGGATAGGCATCATTTCCTCCACTGCTGTTTGCTTTGCTGTTTACATCTGATTGGATGTTTGCAACAACTACCAGTTTCAAATTGTAGTTGTAAAAACATGTTCCTTATGCAGAACAGATCCATTTATTTGCTTATATAATTATGAAACCTGTTACGTGTCTCCTTGTTTCTCTTTCAGACTCATATCTCTTACGCCAGGCAGAACTTTAGGGAAGATAGTGAGCCAAACCATCTTGAGGACAGCGAGATGACCCCAAGGTCCTGTCTTGATGAAGACAGTGAGTTGAAGCTACTCACCAGTAGGTGTGAGACAACCTCTGTGCAGTCGCTGCCTCAAATCAGTTCGACTTCTTTAGTCTCAACTTAAAGCGGAAAGGCTTGCTTCAGCTCAGCTCCGACTTGAAGTCAAAGATGCAATGAAGATGTCAGAGGACTGCCGGGCGCACCATCATGCCTTAAATCTAGTGTTGATGCATCTATCGTTGACACAACTGAGGTCTACTCAGCTTCTTCAGCTGTTTGGGGGGGGCCCGACCTGGCCAGGCCTAGTGCCTTTTGAAGTGCTCTCAGTTTTGTATATTCTTTTGTCAGTGCGTTTATTTGCACTGGTGGTGAACTTTGATGCCCAGTGGATGTAATATGTGTGATAGCCATGATAGCCTAGCGTAAGTTGCTTTCTTATTTATTTCCTTGTTGTCTTGTTTATTTGATTGCTTGTAGTCATTGCAGTTCTTTTTCCGCGGTTTGCTAGTGGCTGCAATAACCTATTTTTTAAAACTAGGCCACAATAATCGTGGGCTAATATTTACTGTAGTGACACTGGGCCTCCTACGGGCCGTAGAAACACTGGGCCTTCTACGGGCCATAGAAACAGTGGGCCTTCTACGGGCCATAGAAACAATGGGCCTTCTACGGGCCGTAGAAACAATGGGACTTCTACGGGCCGTATCATCAATGGGCCTTATACAGGCAGTATGATCGATTGGCCAAACATGGGCCAATAACATGCCGTATTATGACCGTAAACGAGCTAGAGTTGGAATCGTCCGTTCATGGGCCGACCATAACGGGCCATCGTTAATCGGCCGTATTTGATGATGCTATGAAAACGGCCCAACGTATTAACGAACCACAAATGGGCCAACTGTAACCACGGGCTGAATTTGGCCCACAAGCAGAAAATGACAGTAACGGGCCATAAGTAAACGAATGCTGGAAATGAGCCAAAGAATAAATGGGCTTTGAGAAGGCCGAAAGATAACATGGGCTGGAAACGGCCCAACGGAATAACAGGCCGTTAATGCGTACAAAGTGATACACTGTTCATTACGGGCCAGTTTCACCACGGGCCATTAATAGGCCAAGAGTTACATAGGGCCTCATATGGGCCGAAAAGATGTCATGGGCCATACATGGGCCAGAAGTGAAAACGGGATGAAATCATATTGGGTGACCTAGATGATGCTACTGGGCCTAATTCAGATAGAGTGTAACGGGCCTTGGGTTAGTGGGCTGTAAATGGGCTATATGCGAACAGGCCGTTAACAGGCTTTACATGGGCCGGCCCGCCACCTTTTGACCAAGTCAAACGGGCCGGCCTTTTCATGGGAATGGGCCGCTTTTGGGCCGTGCCACGTGTCGACGTATCATAGGCACCTTTTGTCCAATGAGTGGATGACATCTGTCCCAACGATGAGCCGACACGTGTTTCCTCCAGCCAACGATGATTTTACATGTGGAAAATCCCCATTGGTCGGGGCTGTTAACGGGTTATCAGATCCAAAACCCGACCCGATAGCTTAACGACGCTCCGTTACGGTGGATGTCACATGTCAGTCACCCTTGACGAAAGCACTTCTGTGACGCGGGATTTATCGTCATGGAAGTGGACACTTCCGCGATGATAATTTTGGTAATGTCATGGAATACTTCTACGACAGCACATGTATGATTATCTTGATTCTGTCATAAAATCGTCATGGATGTACATGCATGACAGAAACTGTGACCTACTGTGACAAACACGTATCATCACGGAAGTGTATTTTTTTGTAGTGTTAGTCCAATGCACGTGCGCTATTATTATTATCCACATTATTCAATTGTGCAATTGAAAGGCAATAATGACGATATATGATGGATTGATTGAGATGAGAGAAGCTGGTATGAACTCGACCTCTCTTGTTTTTGTAAATATGATTAGTTCATTGTTCCTGATTCAGCCTATTATGAATGAAACATGTGTGGAATGACAATTAGAGATTATAGTTGCTCATGCCATGCTAATTTGCTAGGAGTTTATAATGGTTTACCTTGTGTGTCAACATGCTATTAAAATGGTTGTGATGTGGTATGATAGGGTGGTATCCTCCTTTGAACGATTCGAGTGGATTGACTTGGCACATGTTCACGCATGTAGTTAAAACAAAATCAACATAGCCTCCATGATATTTATGTTCATGGTGAACTATATCCTACTCATGCTTGCATTCATTGTTGATTAATCTATTATATAATTAAAATAGAAGTCAAACAAGCCATCACATTTATCCACATAGATTAAACAAGCTTAATTAGATTGGTAAAAAAAGCATCTAATGATTTTCTATTAGAGTCCTAATAGAAGAAGAAACAGAAGCCAGCCACATTACGTATGGGCCAAACTATCAACTATCGGCCCAGTTATTATTGTAAAAAAATTAAGAAAACTATCAGCCCAATTTCCTGAACGCTCTTGAAACTTGACGCTCGCATATCTACTTCCTCAAGCGATAGTTCTAGAAAAAAAACTTCCTCAAGCGATTCTAAAAAAAACTTCTTCCTTAAGCCCTTTCCCGTTCTCCATGGCGTGTTGAGCAGCCGCCATTCTCCTCTCCCATCCAAGTGCACCACGAAGGTTTGGCCTCCCGGCTAATTCACTATATGTGTTCTCCATACCTACAACCCATGTGTTGAACTACCAACCATCAGGCTCTCCTCGCAAGATTAAAGACAAGAACCCGACACATCACAGAGTCTAATTAGGTACTTTCCGAGCTGATTGGATGCGGCAAGGATACACAAGTACGCAGAAGGCTATCTGATTGATTTCTCACCAGCGAAAACACATGCTAGATTGCTTGCACATACACAAAGTATAATGTTAATCAATTCTGACGTGTGATATTTCAAGTGTGTTATGCAGGGTGGTGTATCAGATTGCACAAGCTACCTTTGTAAGTATGAGTAGTTTCATTCAGGAGACATCCCATCAGGATGTAATCCGAGCTAGGATTTCTTGGTCGCTCTAGCCGGAAAGTACATGGCAAGTCGCCGGATCGTCTGGGTGAAAGTTAAGCCGAGTCTGGGCCCAACATGTGTGTTATTATGTATACATGCCAATGAGCGGATGAATCCATATAGCTGCTCACCAAATCTGTCGCGCAGGCATACCGAGGACAATTTGATCCCTGTAGCATGAGTACACAACGAGAGCCATACCAATGGTCTAGGTAGCACTGTCGACAAAGCCACACACCAAAGAAACTGTGAGACACCATTGACTCTTATCTGTATATTTGTCTTCATTAATGCTTATATGTTGAATTGCTGAGTAGAAATTATGTGAAACGAAAGAGCAGTTCCTTGGACTATTGGAATTAACTTCAGAGTTTAAGTTCATGATCGTATTAATGCTAAGCTGATTTAGTTGTCAGGCTATTCAAAATGTTTATGGTGAAAATTAAAAAAATGTTCAGGGTGATGAGCATGCAAATCCTATTTCTAAACTATTCCTTTTTTCGCGAGATTTCTAAACTATTCCTACATGTACGTCATCCTACATCTAATTCCCACATAACATGCATGGTTCTAAAAAAGTCACACATTACATGGTCCAGAGTCTAAATTATAATAATGTTCCGACATAGGAGAAGTAATCAACCAACAACTATAATAAAATGTCACGGGTTGACTGCTTTAGATGCACAAAAATTAATGTGCGGGAGGCATGTATGCAAAAAATTCGTTTCAGCATCACTATAGCCTTACGATGCCACCCTATGCCTAATACATCAATTTTTGTTTCAGATTTACTTAATGGTCTACAACATTTTTATTGACGATAATGGTCCAGGCCGGCTCAGCCCATTAGTCCCGGTTCAGTCTAGAACCGGGACCAATGTGGGCATTGGTCCCGGTTCGTGAGCCCAGGGGGCCGGCTGGGCCACATGGGCCATTGGTCCCGGTTCGTCTGGACCTTTTGGTCCCGGTTGGTGGGACGAACCGGGACCAATGGGCCTCGCTCCTGGCCCACCACCATTGGTCCCGGTTGGTGGCTTGAACCGGGACCAAAGGTTTCCCTTTAGTCCCGGTTCATGTCATCAACCGGGACCAATGAGGTGCCTATATATACCCCCTCGCGCAAGAGCAGAGCACAGTGCTCTGTTTTTTCTGGCCGAGGGGGAGAGGGCTTTGTGGTGCTCTAGCTCACCTCCTATGCACATGAGGTGTTCGATGGAATGCCCGAGCCACACTACTTAAGCTTTCTCCTCTCGATGATGATGAACTTCTATTAATTTGGACACTTAATTATATATAATGCACGCAGATGAACCGGCAATGGATGTACGGTGACAGACACACCCGCGAGTACATTAAGGGCGTGCATGAGTTTCTCGATGCGGCTGAGGCAAACAAGCAGAATGGTTTTATGTGTTGTCCATGCACTGAATGTGGGAATACGAGGTCTTACTCTAACCGGAAAATCCTTCACTCCCACCTGCTTTACAAGGGTTTCATGCCACACTATAATGTTTGGATGAGGCACGGAGAAATAGGGGTTATGATGGAAGACGGCGAAGAAGAAGAGTACGATGACAACTATGTGCCCCCTGAATACGGTGATGCTGCAACGGGGGGAGCTGGTGAAGATCAAGAGGAACCAGACGATGTGCCCAATGATGCTGCCATGGGTGAAGCTGCTGAAGATCAAGAGGAACCAGACGATGTGCCCGATGATGATGATCTCCGCCGGGTCATTGTCGATGCAAGGACGCAATGCATTAGTCAAAAGGAGAAGCTAAAGTTCGATCGCATGTTAGAGGATCACAAAAAAGGGTTATACCCCAATTGCGAAGATGGCAACACAAAGCTCGGTACCGTACTGGAATTGCTGCAGTGGAAGGCAGAGAATGCTGTGGCTGACAAAGGATTTGAAAAGCTACTGAAAATATTGAAGAAGAAGCTTCCAAAGGATAACGAATAGCCCGACAGTACATACGCAGCAAAGAAGGTCGTATGCCGTCTAGGATTGGAGGTGGAGAAGATACATGCATGCCCTAATGACTGCATCCTCTACCGCGGTGCATACAAGGATCTGAACCCATGCCCGGTATGCGGTGCATTGCGGTATAAGATCAGACGAGATGACCCTGCTGATGTTGACGGCGAGCCCCTCAGGAAGAGGGTTCCTGCGAAGGTGATGTGGTATGCTCCTATAATACCACAGTTGAAACGTCTGTTCAGAAACGAAGAGCATGCCAAGTTGATGCGATGGCACAGTGAGAACCGAAAGAAAGATGGGAAGTTGAGAGCACCCGCTGACGGGTCGCAGTGGAGAAAAATCGAGAGAAAGTACTGGGATGAGTTTGCAAAGGACCCAAGGAATATATGGTTTTCTTTAAGCGCGGATGGCATTAATCCTTTCGGGGAGCAGAGTAGCAATCACAGCACCTGGCCCGTGACTCTATGTATGTATAACCTTCCTCCTTGGATGTGCATGAAGCGGAAGTTCATTATGATGCCAGTTCTCATCCAAGGCCCTAAGCAACCCGGCAACGAAATTGATGTGTACCTAAGGCCATTAGTTGAAGAACTTTTACAGCTGTGGAATGGAAACGGTGTACTTACGTGGGATGAGCACAGATAGGAGGAATTTAACCTTAAGGCGTTTCTGTTCGTGACCATCAACGATTGGCCCGCGCTCAGTAACCTTTCAGGACAGACAAACAAAGGATACCACGCATGCACGCACTGTTTAGATGACACTGAAAGTACTTACCTGGACAAATGCAGGAAGAATGTGTACCTGGGCCATCGTTGATTTCTTCCGACCAACCATCAATGTCGAAAGAAAGGCAAGCATTTCAAAGGCGAGGCAGATTAGCGGAAGAAGCCCGCCATGCGCACCGGTGATCACGTGCTTGCTATGGTCAATGATTTACACTACGTAATCTTTGGAAAGGGTCCCGGTGGACTAGCTGTTCCGAATGACGCTGAGGGACACGCACCCATGTGGAAGAAGAAATCTATATTTTGGGACCTACCCTACTGGAAAGACCTAGAGGTCCGCTCCTCAATCGACGTGATGCACGTGACAAAGAACCTTTGCGTGAACCTGCTAGGCTTCTTGGGCGGGTATGGGAAGACAAAAGATACACCTGAGGCACGAGAAGACCTGCAACATTTGCACGAAAAAGACGGCATGCCTCCGAAGCAGTATAAAGGTCCTGCCAGCTACGCTCTTACAAAAGAAGAGAAAGAAATCTTCTTTGAATGCCTGCTCAGTATGAAGGTCACGACTGGCTTCTCGTCGAATATAAAGGGAATAATAAATATGCCAGAGAAAAAGTTTCAGAACCTAAAGTCTCATGACTACCACGTGATTATGACCCAACTGCTATTGAGGGGGGCTTCTACCGGAAAACGTCCGATTAGCCATTGTGAAGCTATGTGCATTCCTCAATGCAATCTCTCAGAAGGTGATCGATCCAGAAATCGTACCAAGGCTAAGGAGTGATGTGGCGCAATGTCTCGTCAGTTTCGAGCTGGTGTTCCCACCATCCTTCTTCAATATCATGACGCACGTCCTAGTTCATCTAGTCGACGAGATTGTCATCCTGGGGCCCGTATTTCTACACAATATGTTCCCCTTTGAGAGGTTCATGGGAGTCCTAAAGAAATATGTCCGTAACCGCGCTAGGCCAGAAGGAAGCATCTCCATGGGCCATCAAACAGAGGATGTTATCGGGTTTTGTGTTGACTTCATTCCTGGCCTTAACAAGATAGGTCTCCCTAAATCGCGGTATGAGGGGAGACTGACTGGAAAAGGCACTCTTGTAAGAGACTCAATAATATGCAGGGACGGATATTCTTGGTCTCAAGCACACTACACAGTTCTACAGAACTCTACCTTGGTGACCCCGTATGTCGATGAACACAAGAACAGTCTGCGCTCCAAACAACCGGAGCAGTGCGACGACTGGATTACATGTGAACACATCAGGACTTTCAGCAGTTGGTTGGAAACACGTCTCAGAGGTGACAACACTATTTGTGATGAGTTGTACTTGTTGTCAAGGGGACCATCTTTGACTGTATTGACTTACAAAGGATACGAGATAAATAGGAATACATTTTACAGGATCGCCCAAGATCAAAAGAGCACCAACCAAAACAGCGGTGTCTGCTTTGATGCAGCAACCAAGAGCGGAAAGGACACATATTATGGTTACATAGTGGACATATGGGAACTTGACTACGGACCTGATTTGAAGGTCCCTTTGTTTAAGTGCAAATGGGTCAATCTGTTAGGCGGCGGGGTACAGGTAGACCCACAGTACGGAATGACAACAGTGGATCTGAAAAATCTTGGGTACACTGACGAACCGTTCGTCCTAGCCAATGATGTGGCACAGGTTATCTATGTGAAGGACATGTCTACCAAACCGACAAAAAGAAAAGATAAGGAAGCAAATACATCATACGATGAGCCAAAGCGCCACATAGTTCTTTCTGGAAAAAGGGACATCCTGGGAGTGGACGGCAAGACAGACATGTCTGAAGATTATGAAAAGTTTCATGAAATTCCTCCCTTCAATGTCAAGGCTGACCCAAGCATCCTGATAAACAATGAAGATTATCCATGGTTACGGTGCAATAAGCAAATGACACAAGCGAAGAAAAAGTGAAGACTTTCTCCCGCAACTATTATGATGATACCATTGCAAATTTGTAACAGACGAACATGCTACTATTGTCCGTTTTGTACATGCACATGCTATGTGGGTGAAATTATGATACCATCCCAACTTTCAACTTTTTCAGAGTTCATTTGAAATGCTTTCATGTCTTATGGTTCGAAACTTTGATACTTCGAAAGTGATTGTCCATTTTGTACACGAAGTGCATCAAGTTTTTGTCGTAACCCTCTCTACTTTTTGGAACATGCTATGTGGGTGAAATGATGATACCATGCCAACTTTCAACCTTTTCAGAGTTCACTCTGAAATGCTTTCCAATTTCAGAGTCATTTAGCTCAAATAATGAATTAATAGCAAACAGAATGAACTACAAAACTTTTATGAAAATAAAAACAATCAATTAAAATATTATGTTATGATCAACTAAAATAAAACTATAATATTCTTCGATAGCAAAAAGAATATAATTTTTGTGACCTAAAATCAAACTATAAGTATTTAATTGTAAGTATTAATAAAAAATAAATAGCAAAGAAGAAAAAAAAATTCTATTTTTATAGTAAAGTTATTCATAAACTAGTGATTCACACAAATTTTTAAAAATTCAAATTTAAACTATTCAAAATTTAAAACTAATGGCACTAACAGAAAGTTTATAATTTTTGTGACCTAAAAGCAAAAAGAAATCACTAAAAAACTGTAAGTATTTAGTTGTAAGTAGAAATAAAAAATAGATAGAAAAAAATTCTATTTTTATACTAAAGTTATTCATAAACTAGTGATTCACACAAATTTTTAAAAATTCAAATTTAAACTATTCAAAATTTAAAACTAATGGCACTAACAGAAAGTTTATAATTTTTGTGACCTAAAAGCAAAAAGAAATCACTAAAAAACTGTAAGTATTTAGTTGTAAGTAGAAATAAAAAAATAAAAAACCAAAAAAATGTAGAAATAAAAAAGAAAAAACCAAAAAAAATGCCTCCTACTGGGCCTCCACGGCCTGAATACGACTAGAAACCCTACATGGGCCAGGATTCAGGCCCGCAGAAGGCCCAATAGGCCCACAGGCAGTAGCAAGTTTAGGCCCGAAAGCCTGCATTAGAGAGGAGCTCGAATGGGGGGCACACCAGCGCTTATAAACCAGTGCCGGCGCCCTTCAGCTAGCGATGTGGGACTAAACTTTTGGGCGCGGGGCAGCACAACGCCATTGGTCCCGGTTGGTGGCACCAACCGGGACTAAAGGGGGCATTGGTCCCGGTTCGTGGCACCCAACCGTGACCATTGCCCCCCTTTAGTCCCGGTTGGTGCCACCAACCGGGACCAAATGGCCTTCGCTTCCCGCCCTTTCGGCTGCTGAAAAATTGGCCTTTGGTCCCGGTTCGTCGCACCAACCGGGACTAAAGGGAGCATTAGTCCCGGTCGTAGCACGAACCGGGACCATTGCTCTGGCTATATAAGCCCACACTTGTGAAATTTTGGCCAAACTAATGGCACGAACAGAAAGTTTATAATTTTTGTGACCTAAAAGCAAAAAGAAATCACTAAAAAACTGTAAGTATTTAGGCCCCGATCCCATCGCCGCCCCGATCCCGTCGCCGCCCCGAGCCCGTGGCCGCCCCGCCCCGTCGTCGCCCCGCGCCGGCGCCGGCCCTTTAGGTTGATGATGTTGATGATATGATGATGTTTTTTTTCTGTTGATGATATGATGATGTTTTTTTCTGTTGATGATATGATGATGTTTTTTTTCATATATGCATTTTTTTCATATATGTATTAATTTTTTAAGTTGTTAGTAGATATCGGTTTTAGGTTAGTGCATTTTATCACTGATTTTAAGTTAGTTGAGCCTCTTTAGTGCATTTTATGTTTGTTGCATTTTAGGTTAGTGCATTTTATGTTAGTGGAGAGGAAAAAGTAAAATAAGGAAAAGGAAAATAAGTAGAGAAAGAAGGAGAAGAAGAAGGAGAAGACGAGGAGAGGAAGAAAAGGAAGAGGAGAAGAAGAAAGGAATAGAGGAGAAGAAGAAAAAATAGAATTTTTATTCTATTTTTTCTTCTTCTCCTCTATTCCTTTCTTCTTCTCCTCTTTTTTTCTTCTTTTTTTTCTTCGATCTTCTCCCCCTCCCGATAGGAAAGTTTTATATAGAAAGTTACAATTTTAGAAAAGTTTTATATATGCAAAAATTACAATTTTAGAAAAAGAAGGATAGGAAAGAAGAAAATAAGAAGAGAAAGAAAGAAGAAGAGGAGAGGAAAAGAAGAGGTGAAATAAATAAGAAGAAGAAAAAAGAAGAAAAAGAAGAGGAGAAGGAAGAAAGGAATAGTGGAGAAGAAGAGAAAATAGAAGAAGAAAAAAGAAGAAAAAGAAGAGGAGAAGGAACAAAGGAATAGTGGAAGAGGAGAAGGAAGAAAGGAATAGTGGAGAAGAAGAGAAAATAGAATATATTCTATTTTCTCTTCTTCTCCACTATTTCTTTCTTCCTTCTCCTCTTCTTTTTCTTCTTCTTATTTATTTTTCCTCTTCGAGGGGTCGAGGGTCGGGAACTAGGGTAGAGGGTCGAGGGTTCCAGTAGGGTCGTCTAGGGGTCGAGGGGTCGAGGATCGCCGAGGGGTCGTGAGAGGTTTCCTAGTGTCAAAGTATTGAAGAAATCCATGCCTTCATCATTAGCCGGAAGTAACCAGGGCATGTTGGTATGAAGTTCCGCAAAGTTGTTCTGGAATGGAGTCCCAGATAGAATAATCCGCCTTTTGGTACGAATTAAGCAAAGGCCTTCCAAATAGCGTTATTCGGAAGGCTCTTGCTGAACTTTGTACCAAAAAGCGAATTATCCTATCTGGGACTCCGTTCCGGAACAACTTTGAAGAGCTTCGTACCATCAAGCACATGTTACTTTCGCCTAATGACGAAGACATGGTTTTGTTGAATCCTTTGACACTAGGCAACCTCCCGACCCCTCGGCGATCCTCTCGAACATGAGAGGAAGAAGAGGGTCGCCTAGGGGTCGAGGGTTCCAGGGTCGTCTAGGGTTCGAGGGGTCGAGGATCGCCGAGGGGTCGAGAGAGGTTTCCTAGTGACAAAGTATTGAAGAAATCCATGCCTTCATCATTAGCCGGAAGTAACCAGGGCATGTTGGTACGAAGTTCTGCAAAGTTGTTCTGGAATGGAGTCCCGGACAGAATAATCCGCCTTTTGGTACGAATTCAGCAAAGGCCTTCCAAATAGCGATATTCGGAAGGCTCTTGCTGAACTTTGTACCAAAAAGCGAATTATCCTATTTGGGACTCCGTTCCAGAACAACTTTGAAGAGCTTCGTACCATCATGCACATGTTACTTTCGCCTAATGATGAAGACATGGTTTTGTTGAATCCTTTGACACTAGGCAACCTCCCGACCCCTCGGCGATCCTCTCGAACATGAGAGGAAGAAGAGGGTCGTCTAGGGGTCGAGGGTTCCAGGGTTGTCTAGGTTTCGAGGGGTCGAGGATCGCCGAGGGGTCGAGAGAGGTTTCCTAGTGTCAAAGTATTGAAGAAATCCATGCCTTCATCATTAGCTGGAAGTAACCGGGGCATGTTGGTACGAAGTTCTGCAAAGTTGTTCTAGAATGGAGTCCCGGATAGAATAATCCGCCTTTTGGTACGAATTCAGCAAAGGCCTTCCAAATAGTGATATTCGGAAGGCTCTTGCTGAACTTTGTACCAAAAAGCGAATTATCCTATCTGGGACTCCGTTCCAGAACAACTTTGAAGAGCTTCGTACCATCATGCACATGTTACTTTCGCCTAATGATGAAGATATGGTTTTGTTGAATCCTTCGACACTAGGCAACCTCCCAACCCCTTGGCGATCCTCTCCAACATGAGAAGAAGAAGAGGGTCATCTAGGGGTCGAGGGTTCGAGGGTTCTTCTCCTCTATTCTTTCTTCTCCTCTTTTTTTTCTTCTTCTTCCTCTTTTTTTTATCAGGAACGAGGGTCGTCGAGGGACATAGATGTAGTGTCATCATTGTCGATATATACCCCCTCCCGATAGCTTACTATGATTAGGTAGCTAGTTCTACATTTGGCACTAATGTATCCATCTGTCATGTTTGAATAATAATTGCCATGTTGTAAATATTTGTAGAAACTATGGACACTGCCCTAGACGAAGCAAAAAAAGAAGCGTTGTTGAGGGACATAATCGCAGAAGGAAGTGATGCCATCTCGTTGTTTCTCAACGAAACCGATGGTCTGGAAGGAGAGGGTGAACAAGCTGGCTACGGTGACCTAATGCCGGTGCAAGAAGATGAACATGAGGACGGCTCCGGTGACCGAACGGAGTCCGGCCAGGTATATATATTAGTTAAGCCTATGCTGACTAGCTGATTGATGCATTTATTGTTTTGGTATGTACACATATTAATTAAGTCTTTGTTCTTTTTTCTAGCCCTCCGGATTGAGCACAACTTCGGTAAAGAGACGAGGCCCGAAGAAAAAGTTGAGCTCGGATGAAAAGTTTGAGATCATAGCAATCGCGCCCGACGGCCAACCTATTGAACCCCTCCGGACAAAGAGCGCATTTGTTGCTTAGTGCGGGGTTCTGGTTAGGGACAAGATCCCGATAAGCATCCAGCAATGGTTTAAGCCGGCTACAGAAGACACTGAGGTCTCTTATGTCAATGATATGCAGAAAAATGATCTTTGGACTGAGCTGAAGTCAAATTTCACCCTACCACCTGAGGATAATCCAGAGAACCCAGTTAAAGAGAAATTAATCAAGTCTTTTGCTCTGAAGAGGATGGCAGAACTATTCAGGAGGTGGAAGAAAGAGCTGAATAAGTTTGTCGAAAATAATGAGACACCAGAATTCAAGGGCAGATATGAGAAGATCAGAGATCACTGGCCCGCATTTGTGGACCACAAGACATCGGAAAAGAGTCAGAAGATGTCGGCGACAAACAAGCAAAATGCTGCGAAGAAGAAGCTTCACCATGCACGGGGTCAGGTGGCTACCTCGTAGCCCGGCCTAAGTGGTCCAAGACTGAGAATGATCTGGTTCATAAAGGGATCGAACCAGAGACAATTAACTGGCCAGACCGTTGCCGGACTTGGTTCTTCGGGGCTGGCGGAACCCGGGACCCTGTAACAGGGAAGTGCATTTGGACGAACGATCAAATGGACATACCAGTCAGTAAGCTTAAGCAGTATATCGAAGCAGCGCAGGAAGGGACGTTCTTTCCAGACAGAGAGAACGACGAGCTCATAATGGCCCTCGGGAATCCCGAGCACCCTGGACGGACACGAGGCACGCCAGGCTCCATTCCGTGGAAGGTTGGGTTTCCGGACGCAGGCGGTTACAAATCCCATGAGAGGAGGAAAAAAGTGCAGCAGACCCAAATGCAGGCGTTGCAAGCAAGGGTAGACGCGATAGAGGAACGAGAAGCAAATTGCAGCAAACGTACTGCCGAAGCCTCCCCCGAAGCTACCCCGCCATCTCAGCGCAGAAGCAGCGTGGCTTCCACCGAGCTGCTTCAGCCGGAGCATGCCTTGACGGCTCCTGCCAGCTATCCCGTGGATGCTATAACGGAGTCTCAAAATTGCCACCTTATGACGCAATGGATGAATTTGAAGGTCAAGGCGGCTGTTGGCTCTGTTTATCCTACTGAACCCGGTGCAACTTTTCACTGCCGGCCGATTCCAGAAGGATATGCTAGGGTGATGGTGGATGAGATAACGGAGGGATTTGAGGACCTCCAGCTTGACCACCCTACCGGTGAAGGGGAGACTCGGCTGGGGTCTGCTCTGAAGACTCCATGCCTATGGCGGAAGGAGCCCATCAATCTTCCGAACTGGACGCCACCGCCTCCTCCTCCTCCTCCGGCGAGTCAGGGCACTCTGCCTCCACCGCCTCCTCCTCCGGCGAGTGACGATCAGGGCCCTCGGCTGGCTCCTTCTCCGGCGTGTGGCAGCACTCCGCCTCCTTCTCCACCTGCGCCGACGCGCCCGAGCAGCCAGCCTCCTCCTTCTCCGCCTCGTCAGCAAGGGCGGAAGAGACCTGCCGCCGCTCCAGCTGCTCCGGCGCATCGTAGTCCTTCTCCTCCGCTTCTTAAGCAAG
This sequence comes from Triticum urartu, assembly GCF_003073215.2. Lineage (NCBI taxonomy): Eukaryota > Viridiplantae > Streptophyta > Magnoliopsida > Poales > Poaceae > Triticum > Triticum urartu. The sequence goes on along the minus strand of NC_053028.1, from coordinate 639,640,993 downwards.
TAAAGAAGACAACCGCTACGTCTGCTCGGTCGGCGTCTAGCAGTACAACCAGAGGCGGGAGGACATACAGATTCGGTCCTTCTCTGAAGACTCTAGAGAAGTTACCATATGAGAGGACCCTGGAGGAGAACGCCGAGATCGCGCGAGAAGAAGTGAGGAACTTCTTTGAAGGGGTGAAAGCAAAGAAACATCCACCTCCGGAGGAGAAGGTAGATCGGGTGAAAGTGAAGCGCACTCTGGCTGCCCTGACAAAACCACCGAAGTCTGATCCGCCGAAAGGAAACTATGACCGCATTATTGGAAAGGTATTTGTCGAAGCGGAGCGGTCGGGAAGTACTGTCAGTGATCAAAGGCTGAAAGAACGATGAGCTGGGAAACAAATTGCCCAGCTCGGCGAACAAGCGAAGCAATCGTGCCCCCCGCTCAAGGTGCCTAGCCACAACGTCGCTAATGATCCGAGGATGGTGCCCGGTTATAGCAATCTTGCAGATTACCTGCCCGACGAAGTACATTATGAACCCATGGACGTGCAGATACAAAGATACGAGTATGGGAAGCCTCTCGTCAAAGATGAAAGATCTCTATCAACGATGATGCGAAGATTGCATGATTGGTACTTGAAAATCTGCAGAGACTCTAGGGGGAGGAGTACTTTGTATGTGAAAGTTAAAAAGGAGCATGACCTCGTTGGAATTGATCTGTTGCCTGTTCCATTTGAGGAGTTCTATCAGTTTTTCAATCAATTGGCCCTCGATAAAACAACGGTCGCCTGCTACTGTCTGTAAGTAGTACTACTTCTGTCATTAAGTTTCTCTATATAGCTTAGCTCTTTCATTGCATGTATTTATAATCATCCTCACTATATTATGCAGATTGAAGATCGCCGAATTGAAGAAAAGACAAGTCGGTGATATTGGGTTCATTAACACATATCTCATAGATGCAACTGAGGTTAAACTTCATGCCGCAGCTACCGAGGCCAACTTGCTACGATCGTTCATAATAAATCAACACAAAGATATAATACTCTTTCCTTACAACTTCAGGTGAGTGTTACTGTCTTGTGCGTATTCGATTTCCCTTATATATTAGTCAAGGTTATAGTAATGTAATTGATGAGTTATGCATGTGTGTGCAGTTTCCACTATATTCTCCTAGAGATTAAGCTTGAGCAGGGAGTAGTAACCGTCTTAGACTCTAAACGAAAAGATCCCCAGGACTATGCAGACATGACTCAAATACTCCAGAAGTAAGTTAAATCGATCATTATCCACCATATCAGCAACTTTGTTCATTTCCTGATATCAAGTAATTGTTTTCTTTGTCCGGCAGGGTTTGGAGAAAATTCACCAAAACAGTTCCGGGACTGCCGAAGGAGCTGGAATTTAGACACCCGAAAGTAAGTACTATAGTAGCATGTTCCGCGCATCTCCTAGTGATTCAAGCGCTAGTTTCATCAATACCATTTAGCATTCTTGCTTATCAGTTTGATTGACCTCTATTTCTTGTAAAGTGGTTGTGGCAGGAACAAGGGAATGATTTCTGCGGATACTACATCTGCGAGTCCATCCGCCACATGACCTGTGAGCGGGGCGGGTACTCTAACGAACAATATGAAGTACGTAAATAACAACATTCACAATTTTATTTTATTAACATCATTTGTGTTGAGTTTCATTCATTCATATATATATGTATTGACCCCCTTCTTCAAATTAGATGTTTCGGAAGCGGGATGAACTCCTAGCACCAGCTCGCATGCGAGCAATTCAAGAGGAATTGGCGGCATTCTTTCTTGACCACGTGATCCCTGAAGACGGAGAATTCTATGTGGACCCTGAGTCCGTATGATTATATTTGTAAGAGATAATTATTGTATATATGTAGCCGGTAGTGTCAGATAGATATACGAGAACTTGTTGTTCAACCAATCTCTCGGAGAAGGAGAGGTGGTCGATATCACTTCTCTCTGTATGCATATATGTTCATGACGATCTTCTGTTTCCTTCGTTTGCTAACTAGCTAGCCAACGAGTCTAGTCCTCTCTATACGTATGTATAGTACGTAGCGTCGACCAAGCACGGACATAAGGGAGGACACTTCTCTCTATTAATTATAGCTAGCTAACACAATATATGAAACACCTAAATTAACCCCCCCAACCCCCAACCCCCCCCCCCTTTCAAAAAAAAACAAAACCCCCAGCCACAGAAGTGCTGACGCGTGGATGCCTATTGGTCCGGGTTGGTGCCACCAACCGGGACCAAAGGGTCTCCTGACTGGGCTCTGCGCACTGCCCACGTGGAGGGCCTTTCGTCCCGGTTCTGCATTGAACCGGGACTAAAGGGGGGAGGTATTAGTACCGACACTTTAGTCCCGGTTCCGGAACCGGGACTAAAGGCCCTTACGAACCGGGACTATAGGCCCTTTTTCTACCAGTGTAATCCTTGAGCATTTCTATGAATAGATAAATTTTGAGACAATATGTTTCAATGTTTTGGTAGCGCTTCAGGTAGGAGTTTCACAAACATTGTGAGTGAAAAAATAGTTAAGTGACTTTTACTGCCATATAATTAAATTAGAATATATCGCGATCAAAGGTGCTCCTGACAAATGGGAGTACCAGTATATGACACATTAGGTGGCTGTTATTTCATGGCTACCTATGCATTTGTACTTTTTGTCAAGGAAAAACTATTTTCTCGCCATGTATTAACATGTTGGAAGAAAACCAGAAACCGTATATTACTTTATGGCACGATTTTATTTATATGATGATAAAATTACACTTTCAGTTCCTACAGCACATGAATGGCCTAGTAAGTTAGCTATTATCCAAAGTGAGTATTGAAAGTCAGAAGAGATGGTCGTTACAAGGAACTATATGATATTTCTCACTACAACTTAGAAGTGCATGAAAAGATACTAAAATAAGCTTTACAATTTTCTCGCCACTCAAAATAACAAGATAGAAAACACCGTGATCACTTGCATTGCGGGTGCTGAACTTTACCGTCCAATGTGTTTTCAGGTCTAATTACCGGAAGTTTATTATCTTTTTATGATTAATGCTGGGAAAAGACTAATACAATTGTAAGTTCATCTTAGCTCAAGTATCAACTAGAGTGAACTTATGAGTATGATCAACTCATGAGACAAAATATATGCGATCTTTTAATTTCATTGTGTATTATTTATACGTTGTGATTTCTCCTTTATTCTATTGAATAGCTGAAAACAAGCGAATGAAGTTCAGGAATGCGCCATTAGTGACACTTCTGGCAAGAGTGACGGCTTGTAGGATCTAGAAGTAGATGTGTCTAGAGGGGGGTGATTAGACACTTAGTGCTAAAGTTGCAATTTTTAAGATTTTTCGGTTTAAGTGGAGTTTAGGCACAATTTCAACACACACAATACATATCAAGCAAGCATGCAAAGAGTATATGAGCAGCGGAATGTAAAGCATGCAACTTGCAAGAATGTAAAGGGAAGGGTTTGGAGAATCAAACGCAATTGGAGACACGGATGTTTTTCCCGTGGTTCGGATAGGTGGTGCTATCCTACATCCACGTTGATGGAGACTTCAACCCACGAAGGGTAACGGTTGCGCGAGTCCACACAGGGCTCCACCCAAGGGTAACGGTTGCGCGAGTCCACACAGGGCTCCACCCACGAAGGGTCCACGAAGAAGCAACCACCCACAAAGGGTCCACGAAGAAGCAACCTTGTCTATCCCACCATGGCCATCGCCCACACAGGACTTGCCTCACTAGCGGTAGATCTTCACGAAGTAGGCGATCTCCTTGTCCTTACAAACTCCTTGGTTCAACTCCACAATCTTGTCGGAGGCTCCCAAGTGACACCTAGCCAATCTAGGAGACACCACTCTCCAAGAAGTAACAAATGGTGTGTTGATGATGAACTCCTTGCTCTTGTGCTTCAAATGATAGTCTCCCCAACACTCAACTCTCTCTCACAGGATATTGGATTTGGTGGAAAGAAGATTTGAGTGGAAAGCAACTTGGGAAGGCTAGAGATCAAGATTCATATGGTAGGAATGGAATGTCTTGGTCTCAACACATGAGTAGGTGGTTCTCTCTCAGAACATATGAGTTGGAATGATGTGTGTGTTCTGATGGCTCTCTCACTTAATGAGAAGAGTGGAGGGGTATATATAGCCTCCACACAATCCAACCGGGTTTCTAGCACGGGCACCTATGGGACCGGCGAACCGGGTCCCTTTTGGTTCGGCGGGGGGCGGAGGTTGCGCAAAGAGCAGATCGAGGCGAAGCAAGCGGGCGGTTGGTCGTGCGAGGGTAAATCGAGGTGAAGCACGCGAGCGATTTACCCAGGTTCGGGCCGCAAGGATGCGTAAAACCCTACTCCTGCTTTGTGGATTGGTATTGATTTCTAGCTCGGGAGCGAGCGTGAGTGTGTGGAATTGCTGAACCTCGCGAGGGCTCTCGAGGTGGCCGACCCCCTCTACGTTGCACACGGGCCTCCTTTTATACTCAAGGGGTTACCGACATAGAGCAACGGGGGCCAAGGGCAAAAATGGAAAGGGTGCCGTGGGTAGGCACAGCTAGGTGCTGTAGTAGGCACAGCTAGCTGCTACAGTGTTATCATACCTAACCCTGACGGCAGGGGACAAGGGCATTAAATGCCCGTCTGTGTCGCCTAGACAGCACCGAAAGGGACCGCTAGGGACGCCACCGTCTTGCCACGATGGTTGTCTTGTCAGCGCCTGCGTGCCACCGCACGCCCCTAGCTGCACAGCCTCCTGCCACGTGCGCTTGGGAGGGGCCCCGGAGCGACACGTGGGTGGATGTGCTGGAGCGCGGGCGTGGAGTGGGGGCTTGCCGCGGCAAGCGCCTTGCCGCGGCCGTCGACTTGTCGCTTCCGGGAGCTTGTCGCTCACCGGGCCTTGTCGGGGCGCGTAGCGCGCCGCGGCAAGTTCCTTGGAATGCCTTGGATGGCCTTCCCGGCAAGCGCCTCTTGCCGGGGCCTTGGGACGCTTCTGATGGCCTTCCCGGCAAGCTCCTCTTGCCGGGGTCTTGCCTTCTTCCCGGCAAGCTCCTCTTGCCGGGGTCTTGTCTTGAGTACTTTGTTCTTGAATGGTCTTCAAAGGGACCACGGAGGTCTTGGCGGTGACCTGGCAGGCCTTGCCGCGGGACGCTGCGACTGCCCGTGCACAAGTTCGGGGTACTAAGGGTACCCCTACTTTAGTACACCGACAGGAGCCCCCGGGCCTGGGCCAGACACGGTGCCGAGCGCTGTTGGGCCAGGCCCAAAACAGTGCACGGGCACGCGCGGCCTAGGTCGCGCCGCACCTTCCTCCGCTTCCCCCGCGCCCTCCCCCCGAACGGCACGCGTTGAATGCGGCGTCGTGGGGGAGGTCGTGGGGGTTCCTTCTCTCGAAATGCGGAACGTCCGCCCCCTTCCCCCTTTAAGAGCAGGGGAAGCGGGGGCAGTTGGCCCATTCGCCCGTTGCCGTTCCCAATCTCGGAAATCTCTGCCGCCCTCTCGCCTCCCCAAAGCAGAAGAGAGAGAGAGAGCAGCGCTCCGCCCTCCGCCGCCGCCAGCACCACCAACGCCGTCGACCCCCTCCACTGCTTCCGCCATGGCTCCGAAAGCCGACAGGGGGAAGACCGTGAAGACGACCGAGGCGCATCGGCTCGCGGCTGCGGAAGACGCGGGCTGTTTCCCAGGCTCGGCGCGATGGAGCTGAAGGCGGACTATTCTCTGTTCTGGTCGGCGGAGACGCGCGCGCATCCGCGCACAAGAGTTCTCCCCGCCGCCGCCTGTGAGACTCCCAAATGGGTATGCCTTCTTCGCGTTGTTCTTCTATTGCGGGCTCTGCCCGCCCTTCTCTGATTTCTTCTGCGACGTCATGAACACCTATGGGTTCCACCTCCTCGACTTCACCCCCAACGCCGTTCTGACGATGGCAGTTTTCGTGCTCTGCGAAAACTTTGTCGGAGTTCTTCCCAATGCCCCTCTTCGCCATTTCTTCACTCGAGTAGAGAGAGGAGAGCCTCTATCCGGCGATCGCCTGGATCTCAAGGGCCGGCAAGAAGGAGACCTATCTGGAGGGAGAGTTCCGCGGCAAGTGGGAGGAGTGGAGAGCAGTGTGCTGGATTGTCGAGGAGACCCGCAGCCATTTCACCGCACGGCGCCAAACCCCGTGGCGCGCGGCGACGACTGGAGCGACCTGGCCCCGGAGGACGACAGGCTGGGATCGCCGTCACCAGGATCCTGCGCCTCCGGAATGCCGGGCTCACTGTCGGCGGTTGGCGCAGACTTCCTCGCCGCCGCATCGCCCCCCTGCAAGAGCGGGGGAGGCCAACTTGGGAGTTCAAGAACGCGGCAGACATTATGAGGCTGCGGCCGGGCCTCAACTACAACTTCACAGTTCTGGAGCTCCATGCGATGCTGCAGGAGCTGTTCAGTATGACCCCCAGCATCCCGAGGTGTTCAGGTTGCCGGGGGGCGTCGTGCCTTTGTGCAACAACTCCGCGCTCGACCGCATCCGTGCAATGATGCCGGAATGCGACTCGCACGGGATTGTGCCAACTTGGCAGGAGCCTGCCGACGAGGTCGTGCAGCACTTCTTCGACAACTTGGTGGAAGTGGCTGTCCGCCCCGACGAGAAAGACGGCCTCACCCGCGACACCACTGACGCGGAGATGGCGCGCATCGCACCAGGCTGGAGGAGGCGGCGGCAGCCGCAGCCGCGGGCGAGTTTGGGTTCACCACCGCGGAAGCAGACGCGGCAGAAGTGGCGAGCTGTGGCGAGCAAGGGGAGTCCCGGCAAGGAGGGGCTTGCCGGGCAAGATGCTGAGCCGAGCGAGCCTACCAAAGATACGGGCAGCTCGCGGCAAGTCGACTCCTCTTCCTCCTTGCCTCCGGACGCCCACCAGAATCAGAGGCCCCAACGCCGCCCAGGAGGCGTCTCCGCAAGGCTTGGCGATGAGGCGGAGCGGCAAGCGGGTCAACAGTCGCCACGCCGCGTGACGCGCTCGACCACTGGCAAACACCGTTGCCGCGGGAGCGCCTCATGCTACGACGGCAACTGGAGCGGGGTCCAGCCGGACCACCGCTTCGGTCCCTGCCGCTTCCCGTGCCGTGCGCCAGCCGGAGCGGGGTCTTCTCAGACCGCCACCACTGCTCCCGCTAAGCGGCCAAGGGAAGCTTCTCCTCCGCCTCCTCGCTCTGGGAGCGCGCGGGCTTCGACTTCTCCGCGCTGAGCTCCGACGAGGAGGATGAAGAAGAGTAAGCTTCTCTTGCTGCATCGCATTTCTTCGGTTTTTGTTGTTGTTCTTGCTTCTCAATTGCTTTTCCCTGAGCCTGCTCCTTTTTAGGACTCTGGCCCAGAGAGCGGCAAAGAGAGCTAAGGCCCCGGTGGTCATCGTCGAGGACGTGCCCACTGCGACAACAGGTGGCGCGCCCGAGACAACCTTGCCGGACCTGGCGACTTTCCTCCATGGCAGCCCCCAGCGTAAGTGTGTGAACTTTTTGCCGCGGTGAGGCGCGCATGGGTACTTGTCTTTGCTGATATCCGCTTGTTGCCTTGTGTAGGAGCAGAGCAGCCTCACCAGGAGCGTCCGGAGACAGCCCCCGGCATGCCATCTGCTTCAACTACGCCGCCCAGGGAAAATTCTCCGGCAAGAGATTCTCGGCAGGGGGTGGCTCTCCGGCAAGGGGGAGCTCTCCGCCAAGGGACGGCGCCAGCATCCCCCCAGCGGCAGAGACCATGGCCACCGAGCCCAGCGCAGGTAATCTCCTTGCTTCAAATCTTCCCTTGGGTTCTTCTTCTTCTGGTCTCTTTGAGTTTTTGGCTGGATCTTGTTTGACTCTTTCCCCTTTGCCGGCCATCAGACCCATCCGCTGCGGAGCGGATGGAGACCGAGGTCGCCGCTGAGGACGCAGCCGGTGGCGGTGACGCCGCCAGCGCCGAGGCCGCCGAGGCTGGCGCGGCGGCTGGCGAGGGATCTGGCGATCGTACTGACGGCCCAGAGGCCGCAGGAGCGCCAGGCGCTGCACCGACCGCCGACCCGTCCGCCGAAGCCGCAGCGCCAAGCATCGAGGAGCCCCAGCCGGGCGTTTACTTGAAAGCCGGCGAAGGCGTCTTCATCAACCTCCCCTGGGCATCAAGCTCCAGGGCGCCGGTCGAGGGGGAGGTCTTCGACGGGGAAGTGCTTGCCTTGCGGGTCTGAAGCTGGTCGATCGCCAAGCAGCAGTGCGAGCCCGAAGAGGAGCGGCTGCTGCGCAGGTTGATGTCGCTCTACCGCGCGCGACAAGCCAAGCTGGAGTCCCGCGAGGCGCTTGTCGCGAAGGCGGGAGCAGACATTGAGAAGCGCGCAGACGAGCTCGCGGGTTTCCACCGGGAAGCCGTCCGATCCTTGGCAGAGGAGCGGGAGCAGCTCGCTGAGGCGAAGAAGGCCTTTCTCCTCGAGAAGGCCGAAGCCGAAGAGCTGCAGCGACTTGCCGCCGTGAAGCTAGCCGCGGAAGGTGGGCGAGCAGGCGCAGCGGAAGGTCAACCTCGACGCTCACGAGGAGGAGCTTGCCGCGCGCGAGGAGAAGCTGGGCGGAGCCCTCAAGCAAGCGGAGGACGCTGCCGCCGCTGCCGAGGCCGCCAAAAAGGTGCTGGAGATGAAGGTGGTGCAGCTGGAGGCTGACCGCAAAGCATATGGCGAAGAGCTCAGCGCCGCCAAGGACTCCAACGCCGCCCTCGAGTCGAGGCTGGTCGCTTTGACCAAGGCGCTGGACGGCGCCAAGGAGCGGGAGGCGGCCTGAAGAAGGAGATCGATGCCGACAAGGCGTTGCTGGAGAGTGCTGCCACCACCCAAAACGCCTTTAGGGATACGGTGGAGCACTGGACAGAGAGCCTCGTGAACGCCGCCGGGGACATCGACAAGGAGCTGGCGCAGCTGGGGGTGGAGGACTTCGGGTACTCCTCCGACGAGAACCTCCAACCTAGCGCCAAGCTCACTATGTTCTTCCAAGGCGTGGCGACGGCGCTCCAGCGGCTCCGGGATGAGATCCCGAAGCGGCTGGCCGACGAGTCGCGCGAGATCTGTGCGGGAGCCCTTCAGAAGGTGTTGATGAAGGTGGCCTTCCGCAATCCAGGCCTCCGCCTCCACAACGTCCTCAGATCCTTGCCGCCTGATATCGATCAGGAAGAGCTCAAGGCCCTTGTCGCACCCATTGTGGACAAGGTGAGCGGGATCAAGAGGGTCGAGGGCGACCGCGTCGACTAGGCCGCCGGCTTCCTTCTTTCCTTGTCGCTGCTAGCTATGTCATAGAAAACATTTATTAGAGCTGCGACAAGCTATTTTGTAATATTTTTCTGGATAGCCATTGCAATGTTATTCCCTTTACTTGACTCCTCCCTTTGTATGTTTTTGCCCTACGCTTTTAGGGAACTTGCCGGTGCAGGCATCCGGTCCGCGAGCGCTGAGCGCGGAACTGGCGGTGCCGCTACCGACAAGAAACCTTGTCGCAGCCAGCTGCAGCTCACTTAAGTTGCTGAGCGGGGCTCGAAGCAAAGTAAGGGCGCGGCTAGTGTAGCAACTAGCCGCAGCTAACTTACGTTGTTGAGCAGGCTCAAAACGATGCAAGGGCGCGGCTAGTGTAGCAACTAGCCGGCTCACCTAATGTTGTTGAGCGAGCTCGAAACAACGCAAGGGCGCAGCCAGCTACGAGTTGGCTCCTCCGCGCACAGGTTTCCCATACAAAGTGCAGTCGTTCAAGGGAGATAACTTGATTTAAAAGATTTGGCTGCTCAAACTTTGGCAACTTAGCTTTTCTGTCGTTTGCTTCCCGGCAAGACGAAATTCTTGAACGACGCCTGGTCCATACCCTTCTCTTCTCCCTTTCCCCCCGGCAAACTTGTGGGCGAGGGATCCTTTCTTTCCTTGGAAGAAGGAAGAAAAGAAAGAAGAGAAAATAAAGATATAGAGCCTAGCAGGCTCGTCAACGCTTGCCGTGGTGTGTGCTGCACAAATGTCAGATCATATATGCCAGAAATTAGAAAGCATAAAATCGACAAAATGTGCGGAGCACGCGGGCTCTGCTGCGCACGGGATCTGCGCCCGGCCTCGTACAAAGGATTACATGCAACAGCGGCAAGACTTTGTACAAGAGGTGGTTGCCGGAACGGGTTCCGGCAACCGCGCCTTACGGGTAAAACTTCACGAAGATGCTCGATGCTCCAGGAGTTGCTCACTGGGATGCCATCTTCGGTCTCAGGGCGGCCGGCGCCGGGCCCAGTGACTCGTTTCACCCGGTAAGGGCCTTCCCATTCGGCGTCAACTTTGTATGTTTTTACCCCACGCTTTTAGGGAACTTGCCGGCGCAGGCATCCAGTACCGCGAGCGCTGAGCGCGGAACTGGCGTGCCGCTACCGGCAAGAAACCTTGTCGCAGCCAGCTGCAGCTCACTTAAGTTGCTGAGCGGGGCTCGAAGCAAAGTAAGGGCGCGGCTAGTGTAGCAACTAGCCGCAGCTAACTTACGTTGTTGAGCAGGCTCGAAACAATGCAAGGGCGCGGCTAGTGTAGCAACCAGCCGCAGCTCACCTAATGTTGTTGAGCGAGCTCGAAACAACGCAAGTGCGCAGCCAGCTACGAGTCGGCTCCTCCGCGCACAGGCTTTTCATACAAGGTGAGCCGATCCAGGGGAATACTCAAAAATTAGAGATCTGGTTGCTCAGGCTTTGGCAACTTATCTGTTCTGGGTGTTGACGTGCATGGTGACTTGGGCGCTCCGAGATCCACCAGCTCGATCTTGATCCAGCGAGCGCATGGTACCGTGAGTACCATGACGCTGCCGGTCCCGCGCCTCCTGAGATGGGCGCGGTGCATGCACGGACGCCGAGGTCTTGGAGTGCGCCCGGTCGTTGTGGGAGCCGGCCACGCCGCCGATGGGCAGCGCAGCCTTGCCCTGGGACCTGGCAGCACCGTGAGTTCCCTCGTCGATGCGTGCCCTTCCGCCGGCGCCTGCCCCACCATCCGTTTGCTCCGGCGGTGGGTGGCTCGGCGCGGACGGAGCAGCTGCCTCCGAAACTTTCTTCTTCGGCGTTGATGAAGATGATGAAGATCTAGCTCGCAGAACGCCGGATCTGATTCACACAACTTCGACGCCCCCTACCTGGCGCGCCAGAGATGCCGGGGTTTCTGATCCACGGGCACCTATGGGACCGGCGGACCGGGTCCCTTTTGGTTCGGCGGGGGGCGGAGGTTGCGCAAAGAGCAGATCGAGGCGAAGCAAGCGGGCGGTTGGTCGTGCGAGGAGTAAATCGAGGCGAAGCACGCGAGCGATTTACCCAGGTTCGGGCCGCACGGATGCGTAAAACCCTACTCCTGCTTTGTGGATTGGTATTGATTTCTAGCTCCGGAGCGAGCGTGAGTGTGTGGAATTGCTGAACCTCGCGAGAGCTCTCGAGGTGGCCGACCCCCTCTACGTTGCACACGGGCCTCCTTTTATACTCAAGGGGTTACCGACATAGAGCAACGGGGGCCAAGGGCAAAAGTGGAAAGGGTGCCGTGGGTAGGCACAGCTAGGTGCTGTAGTAGGCACAGCTAGCTGCTACAGTGTTATCATACCTAACCCTGACGGCAGGGGACAAGGGCATTAAATGCCCGTCTGTGTCGCCTAGACAGCACCGAAAGGGACCGCTAGGGAGGCCACCGTCTTGCCACGGTGGTTGTCTTGTCAGCGCCTGCGTGCCACCGCATGCCCCTAGCTGCACAGCCTCCTGCCACGTGCGCTTGGGAGGGGCCCCGGAGCGACACGTGGGTGGATGTGCTGGAGCGCGGGCGTGGAGTGGGAGCTTGCCGCGGCAAGCGCCTTGCCGCGGCCGTCAACTTGTCGCTTCCGGGAGCTTGTCGCTCACCAGGCCTTGTCGGGGCGCGTAGCGCGCCGCGGCAAGTTCCTTGGAATGCCTTGGATGGCCTTCCCGGCAAGCGCCTCTTGCCGGGGCCTTGGGACGCTTCTGATGGCCTTCCCGGCAAGCTCCTCTTGCCGGGGCCTTGCCTTCTTCCCGGCAAGCTCCTCTTGTCGGGGTCTTTTCTTAAGTACTTTGTTCTTGAATGGTCTTCAAAAGGACCACGGAGGATCTTGACGGTGACCTGGCAGGCCTTGCCGCGGGACGCTGCGACTGCCCGTGCACAAGTTCGGGGTACTAAGGGTACCCCTACTTTAGTACACCGACACCAACCATTACACACAATTTACCAATCTCGGTGGGACCGAATCAGAAAACTCAGTCTGACCGAAATAGTAAACCTAGTGATCGTTAGGAATTTCGGTGGGACAGACTGGATCAACTCAGTGGGACCGATGTGCTAGGGTTAGGGTAAATCCAAAACTCGGTTTGACCGATTACTCAAAATCGGTGGGACCGATTTGGGTAATAAGTGAAACTGAGATTTGGTCAAGCAAACTCGGTGGGACCGATTGCATATCTCGGTGGGACCGAGAATATTGCAATGGGTAACAGAGAGTTTGCAAGCCCATCTCGGTGAGACCGAGATCCCATCGGTGAGACCGAACTGATTAGGGTTTGGCAGTGGCTTATGACAAGTGAAACTCGATGGCGCCGGATAGAAAGAATCGGTAGGACCGAGTTTGGCTTAGGGTTTTGGTCACATGTGGAAGTGGGAAAGTAGTTGAGGATTTTGGAGCATATCATTAAGCACATGAAGCAAGAGGCTCATTAAGCAACACCTCATCCCTCCTTGATAGTATTGGCTTTTCCTATGGACTCAATGTGATCTTGGATCACTAAAATATAAAATGAAGAGTCTTGAGCTTTTGAGCTTGAGCCAATCCCTTGTCCTTAGCATCTTGAAGGAGTTCCCACAACCTTTAGTCCATGCCACTCCATTGTTGAACTTATCTGAAACATGCTAGATAGAAGTATTAGTCCAACAGGAGATATGTTGTCATCAATTATCAAAACCACCTAGGGAGCACTTGTGCTTTCAATCTCCCCCTTTTTGGTAATTGATGGCAACATACATCAAAGCTTTAGATAAAGATATAAAGAACAGCAAGTAAAGCTTTGGAAGAACATGTAGCAAGCATAGGCTCCCCCTACATGTATGCACTCATGTAAATATGAAATATAGAGGCATGTGAGAGCATAATCATCATAGAGTAGGCAATGTGTTACATGTATCTTGGCCATATGCATCAGAGCAAAAGATTATCAAGGAAAATACCTTCATGCTCATGAGTCCTTCTTGCAAACAGTATGTACATAAGCAAGAACTCCTCATACTCATGATTTTGATGCATATACTTACCTTGTGGTCTCGAGTTGGCTTAGGATGGAATGAACCTGCACAAACAAGGTTAGATAACACAGGTGCGTCCACTAGCCAGAGCAAACAAGAGAAACCACAAGAATACCAAGACTGGGATGACATGTAGAGAGTGAGTACAAGGTACCACATTGGATTCAACATGTCCCCAAGAATAAAGATATGCAATGAATTTGGCTGATTTCTTTTCCCTTAGGTGTCTTGCTCCCCCTGAATCTTACATGGGATATTGGGAGAAGATGGGAAACAGAAAATCAGAGCTGAAGGATATGAATAGAACTTAATTCAAATGAGTTCATATGAACATGTCTTTACCCCAAAAAAACATGTGGCATCTCTCCTCTTGAACATCAAGCATCTGGGATCCTTGAGTATTTCTCTCCCCCTTGAGGTCTCTCTCTCCCCCTTAATACTTTCTCTCTTGTAGGTTTGGTCCTTGAGACTGTTTCTCTCCCTTGATGTGATCTCTCTCTCCTACAAGCTTTGATGTGATCTCTCTCTCCCCCTTTGACATCAATTTCCAAGAAGGTTTTTCCTGGAATCCGTCGAAATAGGTTTAGTCCTTGAGATTCAGCACAAAGCAGAGGATAAAATTGTGATGCTTGTGGAGGACAAGATTCATTGAGTGGAGCTGGATCAGAAGAAATGTAGAACAAGTGGCAAACTGTTTTTCTGATTGCAAAGTCGGTGGCACCGAGTGGCATATTTCGGTGGTACCGAAAAGATTCGGTTGGACCGAAATTTGCAAGTCGGTGAAACCGAGTTTACACAGAGAAAAACACTTGTCACCTCAGCTCACTAGTCAAGTAAGATCTCACAAAGATTTGCAATGAATTAGCTGAAGGATTTGCAAGGAATTTGATGCAGAAATATGCAGAACAAGAACAAAAAGGAAAAGAGTGAAAGTTTCTAGATGAAGTTTTTTTTTGTTGTTGGAGAGAGAAGGAAACAAATATGCAAGGAACAAATGCAAAAACTCAGAAAAGAACACAAGAGAACTTCATCTAGAATTGGGCGGTGACATAGTCACCTATGTTAGAGTATATTGACTTAGGAGTCAAGTGAGGACACTTGATCATAGGTCATACTCATCGTTTAAGCTCAAAATGGGGTTACCATTTTTCGTTTAAGCATCTTGATGTATTCACATCTTGTTGAGTTGCTTTGACTCATGTCTTGGAGTAAAGCTTCTCTAAGATGGAATAACATACCTTGGGTAGTGATGTAGTTCTTGCTCATGTAGTTGAACTTGTGTGGGTGCTCAAGGTCGATGTAGTTCATCAAGAGTTGGGAGCACCACTTGGAGTTTGAGTTCATCTACCTACATGGGTTAGTTCTAGCAAGGAAGAGCACTTGTGTATCCAAAAATGTTAATCATGAAGCTTAATATAGAATTTGTCAAAGGATATGTTTGAATGGTTTTGTGCTTCCTTGTCTTCAACCACTATTGTGTAGAGTCTTGGTCTTGTAGAGATTGCTCAAGATGTGAGTGAGTCGCAATCTCATGGAATTAGATTCAACCAAGTACCTACATGGGTTAGACAACATGCAAGGTGCAAATATATCCAAGACATAAGATAGTTATCATAAGAGATTCATCATGGATTAGTCATAAGCTCATGTCTTGCATGTATCCCATGGAGTTTCTATTCCAAGTTCGAAGCATCAATGATGTTCAATTCTCCTCTCAACCTGCAAAACGCTTTTTCATCAAGCGGTTTAGTGAATATATCTGCTAATTTCTTATCGGTGCGAACATGCTTAAGATTGATGTCACCCTTAGCAACATGATCTCGAATGAAATGATGACCAACTTCAATATGCTTAGTTCGAGAATGTTGTACAGGATTATGACCAATTTTCATAGCACTTTCATTGTCACAAAGCAGTGGAACATGTTTCACATAAATCCCATTATCTTTAAGAGTTTGGGTCATCCAAAGTAATTGAGCACAACATGAACCAGCGGCAATGTATTCAGCTTCGGCGGTGGATAAGGATACCGAGTTTTGTTTCTTGGAAGACCAAGACACAAGAGATCTACCAAGAAATTGACAAGTACCCGAAGTGGACTTTCTATCAACCTTGTCTCCGGCATAATCCGAGTCGGAATAGCCAACAAGATCAAAAGAAGACCTCTTAGGATACCAAATGCCAAAATTTGGTGTATGGAGTAAATATCTCACTATCCTTTTCACAGCCTTAAGATGACAATCTTTAGGAGCAGCTTGATATCGTGCACACATGCACACACTTAGCATAATATCGGGACGTGAAGCACATAGGTATAACAATGAACCAATTATAGAGCGATAAACCTTTTGATCAACCAGTTCACCATCTTTGGTCAAATCATTATGTCCACTAGTAGGCATGGGTGTAGACATACCTTTGCATTCTTGCATATTGAACTTCTTGAATAAGTCCTTGGTGTACTTTGTTTGAGAGACAAATGTACCTTCCTTAGTTTGCTTGATTTGCAACCCGAGAAAGAATTTGAGTTCACTCATCATAGACATCTCAAACTTCTCTGACATTAGCTTTCCAAACTTTTCACTAAAGAGAGGGTTAGTTGAACCAAATATGATATCATCAACATAAATTTGGCATACAAATAGTTCTCCATTAACCCTTTTAGTAAAAAGAGTAGAATCAATTTTACCAATTTCAAAACCACTTGTAGTAAGGAACTTGGTCAAGCATTTATACCATGCTCTAGGAGCTTGTTTAAGACCATAAAGAGCTTTGTGAAGTTTGTAAACATGATTTGGTTTCTTAGGATTGACAAAGCCGGGAGGTTGTTTGACATAAACTTCCTCCTCTATTTCTCCATTTAGAAAAGCACTTTTAATGTCCATTTGGTACAAGGTGATATTATGGTGATTAGCATAGGCAAGTAAGATGCGAATGGATTCAAGTCTAGCAACGGGAGCATATGTCTCACCATAGTCCATACCTTCGAATTGTGTGTACCCTTGGGCGACGAGACGTGCTTTGTTGCGGACCACTTGTCCATCTTCATCTTGCTTGTTGCAAAACACCCATTTAGTACCAATGATGTTGTGGTTGTTGTCGGGCTTCTCAACCAATGTCCAAACTTGGTTTCTCTCAAAATTATGTAGCTCTTCATGCATAGCGTTTATCCAATCCGGATCTTCCAATGCTTCTTCAACCTTCATTGGTTCAATGCTAGAGATGAATGAGTAGTTTTCACAAAAGTTAGCTAAACGAGTTTTTGAGCGAGTGATTCTCCCGGTTTGTATATCATTGAGGATTTGCTCAACGGGATGATCTTTGGCAATTCTTGCTCGAACTCGTGAGAGCTTTTGCTTGGGTCTTTGTTGAACATCTTCTTCATCTTGTTCTTCTTCTTGGCCTTCTTCATTGTTGACGTCGTCGTTCTCTTGTCGTGGTGGAGAAGGAGGTTGTTGATGTTCATCTTGACGTACTTCCTCGTTATCTTCATCTGGGTGTGTCCCACTTGTGGATGCTTCCGTGTCGATTCTTGGTTCACCTTGTCGTGAAGTAGAAGCTTCCACTTGGACGGATGAAGTACTCTCCTTCACCTCCGTTGGATGAATTTTGCCAATGGACAAGTCTTGAATTGCTTCTGAAGGGTCTTTGTCTCCTACATCAATTGGCAATTGCTCTACTTGCGAGCCATTAGATTCATCAAACTTCACATCTACCGTCTCTTCAACCTTTTGGGTGAAATTGTTGTAGACACGGTAAGTGTGAGAGTTTGATCCATAACCAAGTAGAAAACCTTCATGAGATTTAGGAGCAAACTTTGAACGACGATGCTTATCAAGAATGTAGCACTTTGAGCCGAATACTCGAAAGTATCCAACTTGGGGTTTGTTACCGGTGAGAAGCTCGTATGCCGTCTTGCCGAGTAGCTAGTGAAGATATAAGCGATTTGTTGCGTGACAAGCTGTCTCAACCGCTTCTGCCCAAAAGTGCTTTGGCGTCTTGTATTCATCAAGCATCGTTCTTGCCATTTCGATGAGCATCCGGTTCTTCCTCTCAACAACTCCATTTTGTTGAGGTGTGTATGTAGCCGAGAACTCGTGTGAAATCCCTTCTTTGTCAAGAAAGGTGTCCACATTTGCGTTCTTGAACTCCGTTCCGTTGTCACTCCGAACCTTCTTGATCTTCACATCAAACTGATTTTGGGCTTTCCTAGCGAAGTTTCTGAAGATCTTCTGGACCTGCGACTTGTCATTAAGAAAGAACACCCACGTAAATCTTGAAAAATCATCAACTATAACTATACCAAAAGAATTTCCACCGAGACTCTTGTAGGCATTGGGACCAAAAAGATCCATGTGAAGCAGCTCGAGTGGCCTCCTTGTGGTCATGATGTTCTTCACGGGATGTCTTCCTCCAACCTGTTTACCTGCTTGACAAGCACTTCAAAGAATATCCTTATCAAATATAACATCGTTAACTCCAAGGATATGATTTCCTTTAATGAGCTTGTCAAGGTTTCTCATGCCAACGTGACCTAGTCGTCTATGCCACAACCAACCTTTTGAGGATTTAGCAACAAAGCAAGTTTTAGGTTGTGCCTTTTTAGAGAAATCGACAATGTAAAGATCACCTCTACGCATACCCGTAAAGACCATTTTATGATTGTCTCGAAGAAATACTTGGCAATCTACCTCAGTAAATAGGACATTCAAACCGAAATCAGCAAGTCTAGATACTGAAAGTAAGTTGTAGCCAAGAGATTCAACGAGCATGACATTTTGAATGGAACTATCATGTGAGATGGACACCTTACCAAGGCCAACCACTTTACCCTTTGAATTATCACCAAAGGTGACATATTTTCGAGGGCCGTTGTTTTCAGCAAGCTCACGAAACATCTCTTCATCTCCGGTCATATGATTAGTACATCCACTATCAAGAACCCATTCCTTTCCTCCTGATTCATATCCCCGAAGATTTGCCATAAGACCAAAATGTCTCATTGCATCATCAAGATCGAAGTCACTATCATCATCATCATCATAATATTCATGTTCATCATGATCTTGTGACTCATCATTTCCTAGAGAGGGTAATTCATTAGATAAATGATCAAAGTGGTTACTTTTATGAATTCTTATAGCTTTGAGTATGATATCATTAATGATTCCAACATCTCCTTTAGCATGCTTAAGATTGGCAAGTTCAAGAAGACATTTACCAAAACTAGGATCACTAGAGTTCATCTTACTCAAGGCAATAGATTTATGGAGAATTTCATCCAAAGTTTTCAAGGAATGATTGGGAAACCGTTCCTCAAGAAATTTCCATATAGTATAGGCGCAATCTTGAGTAGGCAAACTAGCAATCAAATTTTTGGGCAATCCTCTAATGATGAGCTCAATGGTTCTAAGATTGCGAATCATGTCAATATCTTCATCTAGGGTAGGATGCAAGGGATCAATATGGGGTGCACAAGGGCTAGCAATGTACTTGTTCAAATGATATTGATTGAAAATTACAAGCATCTCATTTTTCCACTCATGAAAATACTTTCCATCAAGAATAGGCACTCTATGTCTAAGACTCCCTAGAGTAGACACAACCATCTTCCTCCAATTGTGATTAAACCAAGGCAATGGAGACCAAAGCTCTGATACCATTGTAGGATCTAGAAGTAGATGTGTCTAGAGGGGGGGTGATTAGACACTTAGTGCTAAAGTTGCAATTTTTAAGCTTTTTCGGTTTAAGTGGAGTTTAGGCACAATTTCAACACACACAATACATATCAAGCAAGCATGCAAAGAGTATATGAGCAGCGGAATGTAAAGCATGCAACTTGCAAGAATGTAAAGGGAAGGGTTTGGAAAGATCAAACGCAATTGGAGACACGGATGTTTTTCCCGTGGTTCGGATAGGTGGTGCTATCCTACATCCACGTTGATGGAGACTTCAACCCACGAAGGGTAACGGTTGCGCGAGTCCACACAGGGCTCCACCCAAGGGCAACGGTTGCGCGAGTCCACGAAGGGCTCCACCCACGAAGGGTCCACGAAATAAGCAACCACCCACAAAGGGTCCACGAAGAAGCAACCTTGTCTATCCCACCATGGCCATCGCCCACGAAGGACTTGCCTCACTAGCGGTAGATCTTCACGAAGTAGGCGATCTCCTTGCCCTTACAAACTCCTTGGTTCAACTCCACAATCTTGTCGGAGGCTCCCAAGTGACACCTAGCCAATCTAGGAGACACCACTCTCCAAGAAGTAACAAATGGTGTGTTGATGATGAACTCCTTGCTCTTGTGCTTCAAATGATAGTCTCCCCAACACTCAACTCTCTCTCACAGGATTTGGATTTGGTGGAAAGAAGATTTGAGTGGAAAGCAACTTGGGAAGGCTAGAGATCAAGATTCATATGGTAGGAATGGAATATCTTGGTCTCAACACATGAGTAGGTGGTTCTCTCTCAGAACATATGAGTTGGAATGATGTGTGTGTTCTGATGGCTCTCTCACTTAATGAGAAAGAGGTGGAGGGGTATATATAGCCTCCACACAAAATCCAACCGTTACACACAATTTACCAATCTCGGTGGGACCGAATCAGAAAACTCAGTCTGACCGAAATAGTAAACCTAGTGACCGTTAGGAATTTCGGTGGGACCGACTGGATCAACTCGGTGGGACCGATGTGCTAGGGTTAGGGTAAATCCAAAACTCGGTTTGACCGATTACTCAAACTCGGTGGGACCGATTTGGTTAATAAGTGAAACTGAGATTTGGTCAAGCAAACTCGGTGGGACCGATTGCATATCTCGGTGGGACCGAGAATATTGCAATGGGTAACAGAGAGTTTGCAAGCCCATCTCGGTGAGACCGAGATCCCATCGGTGAGACCGAACTGATTAGGGTTTGGCAGTGGCTTATGACAAGTGAAACTCGATGGCGCCGGATAGGAAGAATCGGTAGGACCGAGTTTGGCTTAGGGTTTAGGTCACATGTGGAAGTGGGAAAGTAGTTGAGGATTTTGGAGCATATCATTAAGCACATGAAGCAAGAGGCTCATTAAGCAACACCTCATCCCTCCTTGATAGTATTGGCTTTTCCTATGGACTCAATGTGATCTTGGATCACTAAAATATAAAATGAAGAGTCTTGAGCTTTTGAGCTTGAGCCAATCCCTTGTCCTTAGCATCTTGAAGGAGTTCCCACAACCTTTAGTCCATGCCACTCCATTGTTGAACTTATCTGAAACATGCTAGATAGAAGTATTAGTCCAACAGGAGATATGTTGTCATCAATTATCAAAACCACCTAGGGAGCACTTGTGCTTTCAAACGGACAAAACTGTATCGATGCAAGTAATATTGAAACATCTATTGGGTGTGAAGATTGATGAAAAGAAAAGAAAAGCTGAAGCAGTGAACGCTAAATATATGTTCAATCATTATGGTTAGGCATGGTGGGATAGACGCCATGGTTCTTTTGATCTTCTGTTGTCAAACAACTAAATCTTTGTCAATAATTTAATGCAATGGAAATATCTGTACCAAAGCTTACCGTCAATATTTATGGAAATATTACATTTACTGCATATACACATTGTAGATACATTTTATATAAATATCGATATGACAATGGATCAAGTGATGAAGATATGTAGAGAAAATTTCCCAAAAGCTAAAATATAGGAAGTCTAGCCACGCAAATGCGCGGGTCACACCGCTAGTTTTAATGTATGTTCATGACTGTTGTCTGATACGTCTCCAACGTATCTATAATTTTTGATTGCTCCATGCTATATTAACTACTGTTTTGGACATTATTGGGCTTTATTATCCACTTTTATATTATTTTTGGGACTAACCTATTAACCGGTGGCCCAGCCCAAAATTGCTATTTTTTTGCCTATTTTAGGGTTTCGAAGAAAAGGAATATCAAACGAGTCCAAACGGAATGAAACCTTCGGGAACGTGATTTTCTCACCGAACATGATCTAGGGGACTTGGACCCTACATCAAGAAATAAAGGAGGAGGCCACGAGGTAGGGGGCGCGCCTACCCCCCCCCCTCCCAGGCGCGCCCTCCACCCTCGTGGGCCCCCTGTTGCTCCATCGATGTACTCCTTCCTCCTATATATACCTACGTACCCCCAAACGATTAGATATGGAGCCAAAACCCTAATTCCACCACTGTAACTTTCTGTATCTACGAGATCCCATCTTGGGGCCTGTTCCGCAACTCCGCCGGAGGGGGCATCCATCACGGAGGGCTTCTACATCAACACCATAGCCCCTCCGATGAAGTGTGAGTAGTTTACCTCAGACCTTCGGGTCCATAGTTATTAGCTAGATGGCTTCTTCTCTCTTTTTGGATCTCAATACAATGTTCTCCCCCTCTCTTGTGGAGATCTATTTGATGTAATCTTCTTTTTGCGGTGTGTTTGTTGAGACCGATGAATTGTGGGTTTATGATCAAGGTTATCTATGAACAATATTTGAATCTTCTCTGAATTCTTTTATGTATGATTGGTTATTTTTGCAAGTCTCTTCAAATTATCAGTTTGGTTTGGCCTACTAGGTTGATCTTTCTTGTAATGGGAGAAGTGCTTAGCTTTGGGTTCAATCTTGCGGTGTCCTTTCCCACTGATAGTAGGGGCAGAAATGCACGTATTGTATTGTTGCCATCGAGGATAACAAGATGGTTTTTTTAATCATATTGCATGAATTTATCCCTCTACATCATGTCATCTTGCTTAAGGCGTTACTCTATTTTCATGAACTTAATACTCTAGATGCATGCTGGATAGCGGTCGATGAGTGGAGTAATAGTAGTAGATGCAGGCAGGAGTCGGTCTACTTGTCTTGGACATGATGCCTATATACATGATCATACCTAGATATTCTCATAACTATGCTCAATTCTGTCAATTTCTCAACAGCAATTCGCTCACCCACCGTAAAATACTTATACTCTTGAGAGAAGCCACTAGTGAAACCTATGGCCCCGGATCTATCTTCATCATATTAATCTTCCAATACTTAGTTATTTCCTTTGCTTTTATTTTACTTTGCATCTTTATCATAAAAATACCAAAAATATTATCTTATCATATCTATCAGATCTCACTCTTGTAAGTGGCCGTGAAGGGATTGACAACCCCTTATCGCGTTGGTTGCGAGGAGTTATTTTCTTTGTGCAGGTACGAGGGACTCGCGCGTAGCCTCCTACTGGGTTGATACCTTGGTTCTCAAAGACTGAGGGAAATACTTACGCTACTTTGCTGCTGTTGGGGAACGTAGTAATTTCAAAATTTTCCTACGCACACGCAAGATCATGGTGATGCATAACAACGAGAGGGGAGAGTGTAATCTACGTACCCTCGTAGACCGACAGCGGAAGCGTTATGACAACGCGGTTCATGTAGTCGTACGTCTTCACGGCCCGACCGATCAAGCACCGAAACTACGGCACCTTCGAGTTTTAGCACACGTTCAGCTCGATGACGATCCCCGGACTCCGATCCAGCAAAGTGTCAGGGAAGAGTTCCGTCAGCACGATGGCGTGGTGACGATCTTGATGTTCTACTTTCACAGGGCTTCGCCTAAGCACCACTACAATATTATCGAGGACTATGGTGGAGGGGGGCACCGCACACGGCTAAGAGAACGATCTTGAAGATCAACTTGTGTGTCTAGAGGTGCCCCCTGCCCCCGTATATAAAGGAGCAAGGGGGGAGGCCGGCCGGCCCTAGGGCGTGCCAAGGAGGAGGAGTCCTCCTCCTAGTAGGAGTAGGACTCCCCTCAAAGGAAGGGGGAGAGGGAGAAGGAAAGGGGGCGCCGCCCCCCTCTCCTAGTCCAATTCGGACCAGAGGGGGCGGGGGCGCGCGGCTCACCCTGGCCGCCCCTCTCTCTCTCCACTAAGGCCCATAAGGCCCATTACTTCTCCCGGGGGGTTTCCGGTAACCCTCCGGCACTCCGGTTTTCTCGGAAATCACCCGGAACACTTCCGGTGTCCGAATATAGCCGTCCAATATATCAATCTTTATGTCTCTACCATGTCGAGACTCCTCTTCATGTCCGTGATCACATCCGGGACTCCGAACAAACTTCGGTACATCAAAATATATAAACTCATAATGAAACTGTCATCGTAACGTTAAGCGTGCGGACCCTACGGGTTCAAGAACAATGTAGAAATGACCGAGACATGTCTCCGGTCAACAACCAATAGCGGAACCTGGATGCTCATATTGGCTCCCACATATTCTACGAAGATCTTTATCGGTTAGACCGCATAACAACATACTTTGTTCCCTTTGTCATCGGTATGTTACTTGCCCGAGATTCGATCGTCGGTATCTCAATACCTAGTTCAATCTCGTTACCGGAAAGTCTCTTTACTCGTTTCGTAATACATCATCTCGCAACTAACTCATTAGTTGCAATGCTTGCAAGGCTTATGTGATGTGCATTACCGAGAGGGCCCAGAGATACCTCTCCGACAATCGGAGTGACAAATCCTAATCTTGAAATACGCCAACCCAACATGTACCTTTGGAGACACCTGTAGAGCTCCTTTATAATCACCCAGTTACGTTGTGACATTTGGTAGCACACAAAGTGTTCCTCCAGCAAACGGGAGTTGCATAATCTCATAGTTATAGGAACATGTATAAGTCATGAAGAAAGCAATAGCAACATACTAAACGATCGGGTGCTAAGATAATGGAATGGGTCATGTCAATCACATCATTCTCCTAAGGATGTGATCTCGTTAATCAAATGACAACACATGTCTATGGTTAGGAAACATAACCATCTTCGACTAACGAGCTAGTCAAGTAGAGGCATACTAGTGACGTTTAGTTTGTCTATGTATTCACACAAGTATTATGTTTCCGGTTAATACAATTCTAGCATGAATAATAAACATTTATCATGATATAAGGAAATAAATAATAACTTTATTATTGCCTCTAGGGCATATTTCCTTCAGCTGCATCATCCTTTCTTCTTCAAGGAAATCCAACGCCGTGCTCAAGAGGTAGCAAGAAGATCTCTGGCGCCGTTGCCGGGGAGTCTACGCAAAGGTCAACATACCAAGTACCCATCACAACCCTTATCTCCCGCATTACATTATTTGCCATTTGCCTCTCGTTTTCCTCTCCCTCGCTTCACCCTTGCCGTTTTATTCGCCCTCTCTTTCTCTATCCTCCCTCTCTTTCTCTATTTGCCTCTTTTGCCCGCTTGCTTGTTGTTTGCTTGTGTGTTGGATTGCTTGCTTGTCACGATGGCTCAAGATAACACTAAATTGTGTGACTTTACCAATACCAACAACAATGATTTTATTAGCACTCCGATTGCTCCTCTTACCGATGCTGAATCTTGTGAAATTAATGCCTCTTTGCTGAATCTTTCCATGAAAGATCCGTTTTCCGGCCTTCCTAGTGAAGATGCCGCTACCCATCTAAATAGCTTCGTTGATTTGTGTGATATGCAAAAGAAGAAAGATGTGGACAACGATATTGTTAAGTTGAAACTATTTCCTTTTTCACTTAGAGATCGTGCTAAAGCTTGGTTTTCGTCTTTGCCTAAAAATAGTATTGATTCTTGGAACAAGTGCAAAGATGTTTTTATCTCTAAGTATTTTTCTCCCGCTAAGATCATCTCCCTTAGAAACGATATTATGAATTTTAAGAAACTTGATCATGAACATGTTGCACAAGCTTGGGAGAGGATGAAATTAATGATACGTAATTGCCCTACTCATGGTTTGAATTTGTGGATGATTATACAAATTTTTTATGCCGGATTGAATTTTGCTTCTAGAAATCTTTTAGATTCGGCCGCGGGAGGCACTTTTATGGAAATCACTTTAGGAGAAGCTACTAAACTCCTAGATAATATTATGGTTAATTATTCTCAATGGCATACTGAAAGATCTACTAATAAAAAGGTGCGTGCGATAGAAGAATTAATGTTTTGAGTGGAAAGATGGATGAACTTATGAAATTATTTGCTAGTAAAAGTGTTTCTTCTAATCCTAATGATATGCCCTTGTCTACTTTGATTGAGAATAATAATGAATCTATGGATGTGAATTTTGTTGGTAGGAACAATTTTGGTAACAACGCATATAGAGGAAATTTTAATCCTAGGCCTTATCCTAGTAATCCCTCTAATAATTATGGTAATTCCTACAACGGTTCTTATGGAAATTATAGTAAGGTGCCCTCTGATTTGATCGAAGAAAAATTGCTTAAGATTGATGAGTTGGCTAGGAACATTGATAGAATTTCTCTTGATGTTGATTCTTTGAAACTTAGATCTATTCCTCTTAAGCATGATATCAATGAGTCTCTAAAAGCCATGAGAATTTCCATTGATGAGTGCAAAGAAAGAACCGCTAGGATGCGTGCTAAGAAAGATGCCTTTATAAGAGCGTGTTCTTCTAGTTCCTATGAAAATAAAGATGAAGATCTAAAATTTATTGATGTGTCCCCTATTAAATCTTTGTTTTGCATCATGAATCTTGATAATGATGGGACTGAATATGATCCACCTTTACCTAGAAGGCGTTCCAAAAATTCAGAGTTTTTAGATCTTGATGCTAAATTTGATGAAAGTGGGACTGAAGAAATTAAAACCCTAGATGTTGCTAAAACCACTAATTTGGATTTCAAGGAATTTAATTATGAAAATTGCTCTTTTATTGATTGTATTTCCTTGTTGCAATCCGTGCTAAATTCTCCTCATGCTTATAGTCAAAATAAAGTGTTTACTAAACATATCGTTGATGCCTTGATGCAATCTTATGAAGAAAAACTTGAGTTGGAAGTTTCTATCCCTAGAAAACTTTATGATGAGTGGGAACCAACTATTGAAATTAAGATTAAATATCATGAGTTCTATGCTTTATGTGATTTGGGTGCTAGTGTTTCCACGATTCCAAAGACTTTGTGTGATTTGTTAGGTTTCCGTGATTTTGATGATTGCTCTTTAAACTTGCACCTTGCGGATTCCACTATTAGGAAACCAATGGGAAGAATCAATGATGTTCTTATTGTCGCAAATAGGAATTATGTGAACATAGATTTTATTGTTCTTGACATAGATTGCAATCCTTCATGTGCTATTATTCTTGGTAGACCTTTCCTTAGAACGATTGGTGCAATTATTCATATGAAGGAAGGAAATATTAGATTCCAATTTCCATTGAGGAAAGGCATGGAACACTTTCCTATAAAGAAAATTAAATTACCTTATGAATCTATTATGAGAGCCACTTATGGATTGCCTACCAAAGATGGCAATACCTAGATCTATCCTTGCTTTTTATGCCTAGCTAGGGGCGTTAAACGATAGCGCTTGTTGGGAGGCAACCCAATTTTATTTTTATTCCTTGCTTTTTGCTCCTGTTTAGTAATAAATAATTTACCTAGCCTCTGTTTTGTTTCTGTTTCTTGTGTTTAATTAGTGTTTGTGCCAAGTAGAACCGTTGGAAGACTTGGGGAAAGTCTTATTAATCTTGCTGTAAACAACAGAAACTTTAGCGCTCACGAGAACTGCCGCCATTTTTATTTGGAAAGTGCTATTTAGTTAATTATTTTTGCATATGATTAATAGATAAATTCCTCACGTCTAGCAATTTATTTTAGAACTTTTGAGGTTCCAGATATTGCGCTAGCTACAGATTACTACAGACTGTTCTGTTTTTGACAGATTCTGTTTTTCATGTGTTGTTTGCTTATTTTGATGAATATATGGCTAGTAAAATAGTTTATAAACCATAGTGAAGTTGGAATACAGTATGTTTAACACCAATATAAATAAAGAATGAGTTCATTACAGTACCTTGAAGTGGTCTTTTGTTTTCTTTCACTAACGGAGCTCATGAGATTTTCTACTTAAGTTTTGTGTTGTGAAGTTTTCAAGTTTTGGGTAAAGATTTGATGGATTATGGAACAAGGAGTGGCAAGAGCCTAAGCTTGGGGATGCCCATGGCACCCCCAAGATAATCTAAGGACACCTAAATGCCAAAGCTTGGGGATGCCCCGGAAGGCATCCCCTCTTACGTCTACTTCTATTGGTAACTTTGCTTGGAGCTATATTTTTATTCACCACATGATATGTGTTTTGCTTGGAGCGTCTTGTATGATTTGAGTCTTTGCTTTTTAGTTTACCACAATCATCCTTGCTGTACACACCTTTTGAGAGAGCCATACATGATTTGTAATTTGTTAGAATACTCTATGTGCTTCACTTATATATTTTGAGTTATATAGTTTTGCTCTACTTCACTTATATCTTTTAGAGCACGGTGGTGGATTTGTTTTATAGAAACTATTGATCTCTCATGCTTCACTTAGATTATTTTGAGAGTCTTAAATAGCATGGTAATTTTCTTAAATAATCCTAATATGCTAGGTATTCAATATTAGTAAAAAAATTCTTATGAGTGTTTTGAATACTAAGAGAAGTTTGATGCTTGATGATTGTTTTGAGATATGGAGGTAATAATATCAAAGTCGTGCTAGTTGAGTAGCTGTGAATTTGAGAAATGCCTGTGTTGAATTTTTCAAGTCCGGTAGAATGAACTTATGGTAAACATTATGTAAAAAATTTGAAACATGAGGTGTTCTTTGATTGTCCTCCTTATGAGTTGCGGTCGGGGACGAGAGATGGTATTTTCCTACCAATCTATCCCCTTAGGAGCATGCGCGTAGTGCTTGGTTTTTGATGACTTGTAGATTTTTGCAATAAGTATGTGAGTTCTTTATGACTAATGTTGAATCCATGGATTATACGCACTCTCACCCTTCCATCATTGCTAGCCTCTTCGGTACCGTGCATTGCCCTTTCTCACATTGAGAGCTGGTGCAAACTTCGCCGGTGCATCCAAACCCCGTGATATGATACGCTCTTTCACACATAAACCTCCTTATATCTTCCTCAAAACAGCCACCATACCTACCTATTATGGCATTTCCATAGCCATTCCGAGATATATTACCATGCAACTTTCCACCATTCCATTTATCATGACACATTCATCATTGTCATATTGCTTAGCATGATCATGTAGTTGACATAGTATTTGTGGCAAAGCCACCGTTCATAATTCTTTCATACATGTCACTCTTGGTTCATTGCATATCCTGGTACACTCCCGGAGGCATTCATATAGAGTCATCTTTTGTTCTAGCATCGAGTTGTAATCATTGAGTTGTAAATAAATAGAAGTGTGATGATCATCATTTTCTAGAGCATTGTCCCAAGTGAGGAATTAAAAAAGGAGAGAAAGGCCATAAAAAAGAGAAGGCCCAAAAAAAGAGAGAGAAAAAGAGAGAAGGGACAATGTTACTATCCTTTGCCACACTTGTGCTTCAAAGTAGCACCATAATCTTCATGATAGAGAGTCTTTTGTTTTGTCACTTTCATATACTAGTTGGAATTTTTCATTATAGAACTTGGCTTGTATATTCCAACAATGGGCCTCCTCAAGTGCCCTAGGTCTTCGTGAGCAAGCAAGTTGGATGCACACCCACTTAGTTTCTTTTGTTGAGCTTTCATACATTTATAGCTCTAGTGCATCCGTTGCATGGCAATCTCGTTAATGTGAGACTTTCTCCTTTTTGTCTTCTCCACATAACCCCCATCATCATATTCTATTCCACCCATAGTGCTATGTCCATGGCTCGCGCTCATATATTGCATGAAAGTTTATAGGTTTGAGATTACTAAAGTATGAAACAATTGCTTGGCTTGTCATCGGGGTTGTGCATGATGAGAGCATTGTTGTGTGACGAAAATGGAGCATGACTAAACTATATGATTTTGTAGGGATGAACTTTCTTTGGCCATGTTATTTTGAGAAGACATAATTGCTTAGTTAGTATGCTTGAAGTATTATTATTTTTATGTCAATATGAACTTTTATCTTGAATCTTTCGGATCTAAACATTCATAGCACAATTAAGAAGAATTACATTAAAATTATGCCAAGTAGCACTCCGCATCAAAAATTCTGTTTTTTATCATTTACCTACTCGAGGACGAGCAAGAATTAAGCTTGGGGATGCTTGATACGTCTCCAACGTATCTGTAATTTTTGATTGCTCCATGCTATATTATCTACTGTTTTGGACATTATTGGGCTTTATTATCCACTTTTATATTATTTTTTGGACTAACCTATTAACCAGAGGCCCAACCCAGAATTGCTATTTTTTGCCTATTTTAGGGTTTCGAAGAAAAGGAATATCAAACAGAGTCCAAATGGAATGAAACCTTCGGGAACGTGATTTTCTCACTGAACATGATCCAAGAGACTTGGACCCTACGTCAAGAAATAAAGGAGGAGGCCACGAGGTAGGGGGGCGCGCCTACCCCCCAGGCGCGCCCTCCACCCTCGTGGGCCCCCTGTTGCTCCACCGACGTACTCCTTCCTCCTATATATACCTATGTACGCCCAAATGATCAGATACAGAGCCAAAACCCTAATTCCACCGCCGTAACTTTCTGTATCCACGAGATCCCATCTTGGGGCCTGTTCCGGAGCTTCGCCAGAGGGGGCATCCATCACGGAGGGCTTCTACATCAACACCATAGCCCCGCCGATGAAGTGTGAGTAGTTTACCTCAGACCTTCGGGTCCATAGTTATTAGCTAGATGGCTTCTTCTCTCTTTTTGGATCTCAATACAATGTTCTCCCCCTCTCTTGCGGAGATCTATTCGATGTAATCTTCTTTTTGCGGTGCGATTGTTGAGACCGATGAATTGTGGGTTTATGATCAAGATTATCTATGAACAGTATTTGAATCTTCTCTGAATTCTTTTATGTATGATTGGTTATCTTTGCAAGTCTCTTCGAATTATCAGTTTGGTTTGGCCTACTAGATTGATCTTTTTGCAATGGGAGAAGTGCTTAGCTTTGTGTACAATCTTGCGGTGTCCTTTCCCAGTGACAGTAGGGGCAGCAAGGCACGTATTGTATTTGTAGCGACCCGGCCTCAAACGGTCAAGTCTCTGTGCTTCAGTGTCATCCCGAGATCGGTAATGCTGACACACACAGTACTCGAGGATTTATAACAGAGTAGCAATCACACACTTATTACATCGAATGTCTCCAAAGAGAACTTATCACAATAAATATGGCTTAAGGCCATCTAATACGATAACAACGGAAGGCTTGGAAGATAAAGTGAGTCCATCAACTCCAACGACATAGTGTTCAGTCTTCCCGCACTTGAAACAAGTAACGTGGCTTAGGCCTCTCTTGGTGGGTGTGGCTGGATTGGGGCGGTTCTGATTGTTGCTTGCTCCATTCACGTTCCCATTCATTGGGCCAGTATGGTTATGGTTACTTCCTCCATTATGGGTGTGGCCTCCATGGTTATGAACAAGTCCTCCCGAGTTCGGGGTTAGGCGAGGCTTCTGCTGAGCTCCTGAGTTATACCTCCCTTGTCCATACTTCCTCTTACGGTTCTCAATCTGCTGTTGCTTCCCTTCCATCATAAGAGCCTTATCTACCAACTCCTTCTAGTTGTTGAATGTTGCCACCATCAACTGCATGCTCATCTCATCATTCAGCCCTTCCATAAACTTCTCCTGCTTTGCGGCATCTGTGGCCACGTCATCAGGGGCATAGCGGGATAACTTGCTAAACTCATCCGCGTACTGAGCCACAGTATGGTTCCCCTGGTGTAAGTTGCAAAACTCACGCTTCTTCATACTCATTGCTCTAGTTGACACATGGGATGTACCGAAAGCTTGCTGAAACTGGTCCCATGTCACCGTGGCTATAGGGTAGGTGACAGTGTAATTCTCCCACCATGAGGCTGCTGGTCCATCCAACTGATGTGTGGCAAAACGCACCTTCTGAGCATCGGTACATCCTGAAGTGGTTAACTCCCTTCCAATCTTGCAGAGCCAATCATCTGCTACTATAGGCTCGGTGCTACTGGAAAACACCTGTGGCTGCAACCTCAGAAAACGGGCTAAGTTGTCAACTGGTGGTGGTGGTGGTGGATTGTTGTTGTTGTTATTGTTGCCTTGGTTCTGAACTAACAACTGCATCAGGGTATTCTGTTGTTGGATCAACTAAGTGAGCTCCGGTGGGAGAGCAAATCCGGGGTCACGTCTCAGAGGCATGTGATGGGTTTAGAGGGGAGAGATTAGAATAGAATGAGGTCTAATGAGAAAGCACTACCCATATGCACATGAGACAAACACAATCATTTCACTCAATCAATCAAGCACGGCATACAATCGGTCTAGAACTATCGCAAAAGTGCTCGGACTACTCTATTTACATGGTGGAATACTACTACTAATGTGGTGGTCTACTAAAAATATTCCTCGGTTGAAGACTCCATGAGGTCTGCTCCACCTTCGTCTTCAAAGTCATCATCGCTAAGGTCGGAGTTAGTGTCGTCGATGATGATGTAGTCCTTCGGGCGAATCTCCTTGGGTTCTTTGTCTTCTTCTATTGGTGCGGGGTCTCCCATGAATATTCCGATCTTCTTAATCAGGTCGTCATTCTTCTCCACTAGTACGGCGATTTATTCCTCATAATCTTCACGTGTAGCCTTGAGTTCTTCCTCCAGTTCCGTGATCCTGGGCACATCTGATCTATCATTGCCTTCTTCAGATCTATCATGCCTGCACACATCTGATTCTCCTGGCCTCGAATGTGCTGGTTTAGTTCCTGGGTGAAAGCTGCAATTGATCTATCCTTCCTGGTGCTGATCATCTCCCATTGCTCGTCTCGGCACCCACAAATCTGATAGATAGTATCCTTAAGCTCCTTGTGATAAACTTCTCCAATGCGTCCCATGGTGATGTGAGCTGCCATACTCTTGCCTAGACTCCAGGTTGGTGCATCAAAGGAAAACTCTATGGGATTAGTGACTAGCGTGAAGGTCCTTCCTGGAACTTGAACTTGAATCATCACTACAAAAAAAGACACATCCGTGACATTTTGGGCCGAACGAATTTTTTTCCTGTCATACATATGACACTTCTATGACGATAATTGTGACAAAACCCGGTATCATCATAGATGTGGTGGGCTCCTACTTCTATGACAGAAAATGGGCCTTTCGTCCTGGGCGGGCCGGAGACGCAGCTGCATGACATTCTTTGGGCCATCCATGATGGAAAAAACCATGGTAGAAGCGAGGGCGAGGAAAATTTCGGGGAGTTCCCGGTTACGGTGGGAGGTCGGGCGCCGAGCGATGCACGTTTCTCTCGTACACGTACGCACGTTTGTGCGAGGCGTTGGCTCTAACTGAACCCGAGCGAGGCGTTGGGCTCTAACTGAACCCGAGCAATTGCACTGCAGGCTACACGTTAGAGAACCCGAGCGATCAATCGATGGCTGTTAACTGAACCCGATCGAGCGATTCCTTCGCTACTGCTGCTAACTGAAGCCGATCGATTGGATGAAAAGTGAGCATGGACAATGAGCGGCGGCGTTGCCTCTGGATGAACAGCACCCCGCGGTGTGATGGAGGGCTGGATGAACAGTAGATGATGGAGGGGTGCCCGTGGAGGGGTGGTTGAACAGGACCCCGTGGTGTGGACGGCTGGATGAATAGTAGACGGTGGAGGGGTGGTTGAACAGTAGCCGGTGGAGTAGTGCGCGATGGAGGCTGGATGAACAGGAGCCCGTGGAGGCTGGAGGAGGTCGATGGTAGCCCGTGGAGACTGGAGGAGGTCGACGGTGGAGATGAACAGTATCCCGTGGAGTCCCGTTTTATGGTACGCCACACCCCTCCCGATGAACAGGACCCCCGTTTCGACCGTAGGAGGTCCGTTTCGTCCGTTTTACGGTACGCCACACCCCTCCCGATCAATAGGACCCCCGTTTCGACCGTAGGAGGTCCGTTTCCTCCGTTTTGCGGTACACCACACCCCTCCCGATCAATAGGACCCCCGTTTCGACCATAGAAGTTCCGTTTCCTCCGTTCTACGGTACGCCAGGCCTCGTTTCCATCGCCTGTTCCGTCCAAGCCCTCCCGATGAACACGACCACGCATTCCGTTCTGACCCAGCCGGTTGGCTCCCACGCGTTCCGTTGCCTCCAGATGAACACGACGCATTCCGTTGCCTCCCGATGAACACGACGCATTCCGTTGCCTCCCCATGAACACGATGCATACCATTGCCTCCCGATGAACACGACGCATTCCGTTGCCTCCCCATGAACACGACGACAACGCTGTTTCTCCATTCCGACTCAGCCATGTACACAAGCCCTGGCCGTACGTATGCGCGAGTAGGCGTTCGAGACCCCGCCCGTATGTACACATACGTGACCGTATTTTCTTTCTTGCACCTTGGCCGCTGTACGTACGTGTACATGCTACGTGTGCGCCTCTACTACGACACGTGCGCGCCTCTACTACGACACGTGCGTGCCTCTACATCGACCAGTATGTACGTACACGTTCGCGACCAGAATGACAATGCTATGTACGCTTCGACCAGGTGGGTCCCGACTGTCAGGCACTTACTTGCGTGCGAAGATGTAGCTGGTGGGTCCCAGCAGTCAGGGGGGCGAATCATTTTGTTTTTTGCCTGGACGCACTTCCTTGCGTGCGAAGGTGTAGCTGGTGGGTCCCAGCAGTCAGGGGGAAAACGTTTTTTCGTGAAATACGGTGGCCCGTCCGCTGGGTCCCCGCTGTTAGGTGGAGGAATAATTATTTTGCACGTAATAAGGAGGCACTTCCTTGTTGCGGCCATGGACCCAGCTGTCAGCCTCTCCACGTATAGTCCACGTCTGATGGAAGCCGTTCCTTGACCACGTTGATCACGCTGCGCCGAGAGCACCAGGGCGGTGGACGACGGTGAGGCCTAGGAAGGGGACGACGCGGAGCCAGGGAAGACGCGACAGTGGATGCCCACGCGTAGAGGAGTGTGAGGGTTCACTGGTCCGCTGCGGTGTGAGGTGCCATCGCCGCAAAATAACAGGGGGTGTGGGTGAGTAGAGGGATGGTCTGGCCAGCGGTGGGAGTAGTAGGGGGCGGTGAGGCCTCCGCCACATCGCAACCGGCCACGGGAGGCAGGAGCACGAGGCACGACCGGCACTGGTTTGGGCGGCTGGAGCAAGAATACCAGAGGTTGAAGAAGCACTACGGCCGTTGGATGGACATCGTATGGTCACTAGAGCTAGAATCGTGCATATTGACTAAGTTGACAAAGCCCTCTGTCCCCGTAAAGTTAGTAGGCCCACAAGTCAGCCTGCCACTATACTGGATCCCAGCTAACAGGGGGAGTATTCATTATTTTTTTGTGTAATAAGGAGGCACTTCCTTGCGTGCGAAGATATAGCTGGTGGGTCCGAGCTGTCAGCGGCGGTAACGTTTTTTTTCACGAAATACAGAGGCCCTTTCGGTGGGTCCCTGATGTCAGGTGGAGGAATCATTATTTTGTGCGTAATAAGGAGACATTTCCTTATGTGCAGCCATGGACCCAGTTGTCGGCCTCTCCACATATAGTCCACTTCAGATGCATGTTGGTTGTTGACCATGTTGACCAGGCCGTGCCGAGAGCACCCGGGCGGTGGACGACGGCGAGGCCTAGAAGGGAACGACACAGAGGCAGGGAAGACTTGGCAGTTGTTTCCCACACGGAGGGGAGTACGACTGTACGAGGGTTTACTGGTTCGTCTACCGTCGCCGGAGAATAACAGTAGGTGTGGGTGAGTAGAGGGATGGCTAGGCCAGCGATGGGAGTACGGTGGGCGGTGAGGCCTGCGCGGCAGCACAACCGGCCACGGGAGGAGAGAGCAGGCAGTCCCGCCAGCGCTTGTTTGAGCGGCTGGAGCAGGAAGAGCAGAGATTGAAGAAGCACGACGGCCATTGGATGGCCATCGAACAGTCACTGCTTGTGTGTCAACCTTTTTTTAGGAAAGCCTCAAATCTATGGAAAACAGCATAGAGCCCATCTGCTATTATTTCTAATAATTTACAGGCCATTTGCTAATTATTTAGGGGTTTTTTGGAGCCCATATTCTTTTTGTCAGCATTACAACCCATATTGTGGCCACGGTTAAAAAATTATACGAAATTTTGCATATTTCGGTGCGGCCCGAACTGTTTTTAATCCTGAAATTTCGACTCACATTCTAACTGATTTTAAAAATAAATGTATATCAATATAAAATCCAACAAATTCTCCACGCATAAAAATTAATGTAATTTAAAATCTCGAAATGAAAAAAAAAGATATTTGAAACTAATTGTCGGTTTGATGTGTTTTAAAAATGTACAACCCATTTCTCATTACTGATGGGCCATTTTCTCGGCCAGCCCAATGAAACCTCTCCTCGTCTTGAAAGATTTGCAGCCCGACAGGCCTGACAAAGCGACTTACTTGACAAATCATAAAAAAACTGGGCTGCGGCCGTGGACCCAGCTGTCAGCCTCTCCACGTACAGTACTCTTCCGATGGAATGTCGTTGACCACGTTGACCACGCCGTGCCGAGAGCACCAAGGCGGTGGACGATGGTGAGGCCTAGGAAGGGGACGACGCGGAGCCGAGGAAGACGCGACAGCGGATGCCCACACGGAGAGGAGTACGAGGGTTCACTGGTTCAGCTGCGGTGTGAGGCTGCCGTCGCCGCAGGGCCTGGCTAGCGGTGGGAGTAGTAGGGGGCAATGTGGCCTCAACGGCAGCACAGCCGGCCACTGGAGGCAGGAGCAGGCGGTCTCCCCGACGCTAGTTTGGGCGGCTGGTGCAAGAAGAGCAGCGATTGAAGAAGCAGCAGGATCGTTCGATTCAAATCCAATGGTTACTGCTACTAAAATTGTTTGTTGACTAAGTTGACAAGCCCTGCGTACGCGTCAACTTAGTAGGCCCACAGGTCAGCCTCCCAACCAGTGCGCCCCAGATGTCAGTGGGAGGAATCATGGTGAGGACACCACAACCATCGACAAGTCTCGAACAATTATAGGTCCAATCACAAGAAGTCACGCCAAACAAATAAGTGACTAGGTGAACGCTAACTTAAGTTTACCTTTTAACCTTGATGACGCAACTATGCTTTCATCTCCATTGTTGTTGGTTGAACTTAAGTATAACATGGAAGCAATCCAACAACCTATGAGCTCTTGAAGCAACCGCTTTGGAAGAACAAGTTTGGAGAAAACAAGTTGCAAGTAAAGCTGATGCTATCAGTTTTTACCTCTCATGTTTTGGTGTGGCACACCCATGTTATGGAGAGACGGGGCCATAGGGGTACATCAACAGAAGCTACATCAAATTATCTTTCCAATGCAAAAAACCTCACATCATTTGGAGTTGTGAGTCAAAAGTTCTAGTCATTCTCGTGGAAGGTCTCCAGACTATCAAGACTCCGCGAATTTCCGAGGAGCTCTGAAACAACTCCCAAAGTTGACTGCTTATTCAGCCAAGAAAGCCATGCAAACCTTCTTACTTTTGAAACCATTTTCACACCTAGCTAAGGGGGTTGTCCCTGCTATAAAACCCCATCTCCCCCATCCTCTAGGAAACCTTTTGTCAAACCATTCAGCTACAAGCTTATGCAGCAAGACTGCTAGAGAGATCCGAGAGATCTTGCTACCTTTGCTCTTGTGAGTTCATTCGGATTCGCGAGAAGGAGCCTCTGGTTCCCCCTAGTTCATGCTCTACGATTCCGGCCGTTTTGTGTGGATTAGTCCCGGTTTGTGGTTCTACGATTGTTCGGACAGCAGGTTGGAGTTCTTGTAGCTTCGGTCAGCCATCCCCAACGTACGGGTTGCATCCAACCTTAGCAGGTATAAAGCTAGTTATCCCGACTGCTTGCAGCTAGTTATCCCTCCCGATTCGATCCTACGACGTGAAGATCGGGCCACCTTCGGGCGTGAATTCGTTCATCGGGTTCCCACCTATCATCTGGTATTAGAGCCTTCGTTGACACGGTAGGATCTGTTATCCAAGTTTATCTTGCTATCACCCCTTTAGATCGAGTGTTTCTCATGCTATATTTTCTGTCCTAGAAGTCCAAAGCCCCACCAAAAATAAATCCAAGCCTTGTTGGTGCTGAGATCTTGTTGTTGCATACCTTGCATGTTCTTCATCTTTTAGATCTGCACCAAGTTCATCTTCGTAATTGCTTTCAGATTTGGTTGTTGTGCTTTGGAAAAAGAGA
Source organism: Triticum urartu (assembly GCF_003073215.2). Classification (NCBI taxonomy): domain Eukaryota; kingdom Viridiplantae; phylum Streptophyta; class Magnoliopsida; order Poales; family Poaceae; genus Triticum; species Triticum urartu. The sequence continues at coordinate 639,603,535 of NC_053028.1, read as the reverse complement.
GAAAAAAAGAGTGGAAAAAAGTCAAGAGAGAAAAAGAAAGTCTTGTGTAAGATCCAAAAGTTTCAGCTTGATAGAAAAAAATTCAGAAGCTTGTGTGTTGTGTTTTTCAATCTTGGTGCAAAGGTGCAGCAGATCCATCCACATATTTTTCTTGGTTTGCATCAACTTGATTTCATCACAAATCCCTTTTTGTTTACCCCACCGAGCTCCACCAAAAACTGAAGCTAGTTCTTTGATCCCTGTCTTTCCATCACTTTAACACATCCGGGAGAAGCACAATCTGATGTGAACTCATAAGAACTTTGGTGAGTAAGAGGTGAGGTTGTGTGATTCCATAAAATTATCATATTCCACTTTTGGCCTTACTAACATGGCAGGATCTAGTTCGAGTGTTCATGGAGAAAACCATGGGGAAGAAGATGCCTCGGTCACACGTGCTGATTTTCAGGAATTACAGAACATGGTTCGAGACCTTGGAAGGATGTTTCACGAGCGACCTCTAGCAGGTGGCGATAGGGTTCGACACCGACAACACCCTATTGACCCACTTGAGGAAGTTGGGGATGAAAATTCCGTGCATGCTGCTGTGGATGGTGACTTGGAGGATGATAACAACAGCCATGATGGACATGTGGCTGCTGCTCATGGGCATGGTGTTGCTGCTCATGGAGGGCAGCGAGGAGGACAACTTCAAGGGCGAGGGCATGGTCCTCGTGGGCACTACTATGACCCTCATGAACGTGTTGCTCGTGGTCATGGAGATGATTTTGATGATTATGATGGTGTCCCATACCGTCATGCTGCTGAAGATGGGCATCGTGCAGAACATCGTGATCGAGATGGTCGAGATGACATAGCAAGAATCAAGTTGCATATCCCCAAGTTCACAGGAAAGGAAGACCCCGATGCATATTTTGATTGGGAAGAGCAGTGTGATCAGATTTTTCGTATCCATAACCTTGCAGATCCAAAGAGAGTAAACCTTGCTTGTGTTGAGTTTTCTGGTTATGCACTCACTTGGTGGAATCAACTACAAGAAAATCAACTGCTGCTAGGCCGTGATCACATTGACACTTGGCAAGAGATGAAACAAGCCATGAGGCGAAGGTTTGTTCCTTCACAATATCAAAGAGATCTCCGAAACAGATTGCAGTGTCTCAACCAAGGTACGCGCACGGTGGATGAGTACTATAAAGAGATGGAATTGTTGTTGGTTCGTGCTCGTATTCATGAAGATGAGGAGTCAAAGATGGCAAGATTTTTGCAAGGTCTCGACAATGAAATTTCTGATTTTGTGGAGATGTTTCCCTATAACACTCTACAAGATATTTTGGAGCAAGAAAAGCGCACGGAGAGGAAGGTGCAGCGGAGTGGTCATGGACGGATATCTCAAAACCGCACCACCACACCATGGAAAAGGTTGCAGCAAAGTGCCTCTCATGGTGGTTCTCAGTTTCAGCATACTTCACACCCTACTGCCACCCGACGAACAGCCCCTAGGAATGTGGACAAGCGTGCTCCTTCTGCTGCTGGAAGTACCTCTAACCCCACGGCTGTACCATCATCTCGAAGCCGAGATATTGAGTGTTGGAAGTGCAAAGGGCATGGTCACATTTCTTCTGAATGCCGAAACAAGAGATTTCTCTTTGTGAATGAACAAGGTGAATGGGAATCTGAGAGTGAGCATGAAGATAATGGAGCATCGGGTGATCATGAGGATGAAGAGGGCGAGAATAGTGGTTGTGATATTCTGGCCGACATGGGAGATTGCTTTGTTTCTCGTCGTGTGCTTAGTGTTAATGCAGCTAGAGAAGAGAAAGGGTAGGGACATAATATTTTTCACACCCATGGCACCATCAAGGACAAGGTTTGCAGAATTATTGTTGACAATGGCAGTTGCAACAACATTGCAAGTTCAGATTTGGTAGAGAAGTTGGGACTGAAACAAAGAAGGCACCCAAGTCCATATAAGATGCAATGGCTCAATGATTGTGGTACACTTCGAGTAAGAAACATTGTCACCGTTCAGTTTTCCATTGGGAAGTACCGGGATCAAGTGGAATGTGACGTGGTGCCAATGCAAGCATGCCAATTGCTGTTGGGAAGACCTTGGTCGTATGATCATGATGTGCAAATCAGCGGCCATACTAATCGTCTCTCATTCCAATACGAGGGAGAGCGCATATCTTTGCTCCCTTTGACACCCGAAGAAATATTGATGGATGATCTGAAAAAGAGAGAGAGAGTGAGCGAGAAACACTTGAGCGACATCCACCAACATAGTGAGCGAGAGAATCCAAAGCCAAATAAAACCCCACAGCTTAAATTGACCAAGACATGGGAAAAACAGGGATTAGGTATGATGGCTAGGAAAAGGGACATGAGAGAGTTGAGAGAACCCAATTCCTTGTTCTTTGTACTTTTGTACAAGGACAATTTTCTTTCTACTAATGAATTAACCTCCACCGCTCCTAGTGTTGTTGCTGAAATTTTGAAGGGGTATGAAAATGTGTTCCCCGAGGAGATACCACTAGGGCTGCCACCACAAAGAGGCATTGAACACCAAATTGATTTGGTTCCAGGAGCCCCATTGCCGAACCGACCACCATACCGCACAAATCCGGAGGAAACCAAGGAGATTCAGCGAAAAGTTGAAGACCTACTAAACAAAGGTTATGTAAGGGAAAGTCTCTCTCCTTGTGTTGTACCCGTTCTTTTAGTGCCAAAAAAGATGGATCTTCCCGAATGTGTTGTGATTGTAGGCCTATTAACAACATCATCGTGAGGTATAGGCACCCCATACCTAGGCTTGATGATATGCTTGATGAACTTAGTGGCGCCACCATCTTTTCTAAAATTGACTTGCGAAGTGGCTACCATCAAATTAGAATGAGAGAGGGTGATGAATGGAAAACTGCTTTCAAAACAAAATCTGGTTTGTATGAGTGGTTAGTTATGCCATTTGGATTGACAAATGCACCTAGTACTTTCATGAGATTAATGAATCATGTGCTTAGAATGTTCATTGGCAAGTTTGTGGTTGATTACTTTGATGACATCCTGATTTATAGCAAAACTTTAGTTGAACATGTTGAACACATTCGGTGTGTGCTTGCTGTCCTAAGAGAGGAGAAACTATATGCTAACAAGGAAAAGTGCACATTTTGCATAGAAAAAGTTGTGTTTCTTGGCTTTGTTGTTTCAGGTCAAGGTGTGGAGGTAGATGAGGAGAAGGTCAAGGCCATCCGTGAGTGGATGCCTCCACAAAATGTAAGCCAAGTACGAAGCTTTCTTGGCCTTGCTGGTTTCTACCGTCGGTTTGTGAAGGACTTCAGCACCATTGCTGCCCCAATGAATGAGCTAACCAAGAAAGATGTTCCCTTCAAGTGGGCAAATGCACAAAAGAAGGCCTTCCAAGAGCTGAAAGAAAAATTGACATCTGCACCATTGCTTGCACTACCTAACTTTGGTAAGACTTTTGAAATTGAATGTGATGCAAGTGGTGTTGGTATTGGAGGCGTACTAATGCAAGAAGGCAGGCCTATTGCATATTTTAGTGAGATCCAACTCTAAATTATTCAGTTTATGACAAAGAATTATATGCACTTGTGAGATCTTTGGAAACATGGCAACATTATTTGTGGCCTAAAGAATTTGTGATACATTCCAACCATGAATCTTTAAAGCACCTTAGGGGTCAACAAAAACTGAACCGTAGACATGCAAAATGGAGTGAATTCATAGAATCTTTTCCCTATGTTGTCAAGTACAAGAAAGGAAAAGATAATGTTGTTGCTGATGCTTTGTCTAGACGCCATATTTTACTCTCACAACTTGATACTAAAATTCTTGGGCTGCAAAGCATCAAAGAATTGTATGCCAATGACCCATATTTTGCTGAACCACATTCCAGGTGTAGTGAGGGGAAAGGTTGGGAAAAGTTTCACTTGCATGATGGATTCTTGTTTCGAGCTAACAAATTGTGCATCCCAGATTGCTCTGTTCGTTTGTTGCTTTTCAAGGAGGCTCATGCTGGTGGTCTCATGGGACATTTTGGAGCAAAGAAAACTGAGAGTGTGCTGATTGACCATTTCTTTTGGCCAAGGGTGAGGCGTGATGTTGACCACTACATACTACGTTGTGAGATTTGCCGCAAAGCTAAGTCACGTTTAAACCCTCATGGACTTTATACGCCCTTATCCATTCCTAGTACACCTTGGGAAGATATTTCTATGGATTTTGTTCTTAGATTACCACGCAATAAGAGGGGGAGTGATTCAGTTTTTGTGGTGGTTGATAGGTTTAGCAAGATGGCTCATTTTATCCCGTGTCATAAGAGCGATGATGCTTCACACATTGCTGATTTGTTTTTCAGGGAAATCATGTGGCTACATGGAGTACCACGCACTATTGTTTCAGATCGTGACACCAAGTTTCTGAGCTATTTTTGGAAAATGTTGTGGGCAAAGCTAGGGACAAAGCTTCTCTTTTCCACTACATGCCACCCACAAACGGATGGACAAACTGATGTTGTCAACCGCACGCTATCCATGAGAGTAGTTTTAAAGAAAAATTTGAAGATGTGGGAAGAATGTCTCCCCCATGTGGAGTTTGCATACAACAGGGCAGTACATTCGACCACTAAATTTTGTCATTTTGAAATTGTTTATGGTTTCAAACCTGCTACTTCCATAGATCTTTTGCCTTTACCATTGCAGGAGCGAACCAATCTTGATGCAAGTAAGCGTGCTGACTTCATGAAGAAAATTCATGAGAAGACCAAGGAAAATATTGAGAAGATGACTGAACAATATGCAAAACGAGCAAACAAGGGAAGAAAGAAGGTGTTGTTTGAAGAAGGTGATCTTGTGTGGGTACACCTGCGGAATGATCGTTTCCCAGATCAACGCAAATGCAAGTTGCAGCCACGTGGAGATGGTCCATTCAATGTTCTTGCAAAGATCAATGACAATGCCTACAAGATTGACCTTCCGATGAATTATGGTGTTAGTCCAACTTTCAATGTGTACGATCTCTCTCCATACTTTGGACCATCATAGTCGAGGGCGACTCCTCTTCAAGTGGGAGAGGATGATGAGGACACCACAACCATCGACAAGTCTCCAACAATTATAGGTCCAATCACAAGAAGTCGCGCCAAAAAAATAAGTGACCTGGTGAACGCTAACTTAAGTTTACCTTGTAACCTTGATGACACAACTATGCTTTCATCTCCATTGTTGTTGGTTGAACTTAGGTATAACATGGAAGCAATCCAACAACCTATGAGCTCTTGAAGCAACCGCTTTGGAGGAACAAGTTTGGAGAAAACAAGTTGTAAGTGAAGCTGATGCTGTCAGTTTTTACCTCTCATGTTTTGGTGTGGCACACCCATGTTATGGAGAGACGGGGCCATAGGGGTACATCAACAGAAGCTACATCAAATTATCTTTCCAATGCAAAAAACCTCACATCATTTGGAGTTGTGAGTCAAAAATTCTAGTCATTCTCGTGGAAGGTGTCCAGACTGTCAAGACTTCACGAATTTCTGAGGAGCTCTGCAACAACTCCCAAAGTTGACTGATTTTTCACCCAAGAAAGCCATGCAAACCTGCTTACTTTTGAAACCGTTTTCACACCTAGCTAAGGGGGTTGTCCCTGCTATAAAACCTCATCACCCCCATCCTCTAGGAAACCTTTTGTCAAACCATTCAGCTACAAGCTTATGCAGCAAGACTCCTAGAGAGATCCGAGAGATCTTGCTACCTTTGCTCTTGTGAGTTCATTCGGATTCGCGAGAAGGAGCCTCTGGTTCCCCCTAGTTCGTGCTCTACGGTTCCGGCCGTTTTGTGTGGATTAGTCCCGGTTTGTGGTTCTGCGATTGTTCGGACAGCGGGTTGGAGTTCTTGTAGCTTCGGTCAACCATCCCCAACGTACGGGTTGCATCCAACCTTAGCAGGTATAAAGCAAGTTATCCCGGCTGCTTGCAGCAAGTTATCCCGGCTGCTTGCAGCTAGTTATCCCTCTCGATTCGATCCTACGACGTGAAGATCAGGCCACCTTCGGGCGTGAACTCATTCATCGGGTTCCCACCTATCAAATCATTTTTTTCGCGTAATAAGGAGGCAGTTGATTGCATGCGGCCAGGCCAGCGGAGGGAGTAGGGTGGGCCGGGGAAGCCTGTGTGGCATCACAGCGGGCCACAAGAGGAGGGAGCAGGCAGTCTCGCCTGCACTAGTTTAGGTGGCTGGAGCAGGAAGATCAGAGATTGAAGAAGCATGTCGGTCGTTGGATGGACATCCAACAGTCACTGCTGCTAGAATCATGTGTTCACTGACAAAGCCTTGTGTAAACAAGTCAGCCTCGAAATCTGTGGCTTGTACAGCCCATTTGCTATTATTTTATAAGTTTTACTCATTTTCTAATTCATATGGAATTTATTGCAGCCCGTTTTCCAATTTTAGAATTGCTGGCCATTTTCTGGTCAATACTAGGGTCAAAAAATTAACTAAATATGTGGGAAATTTTGAAAATTCGCAAATTTTTGCCGGGGGACAAAATATTCTTAATCCAAAAATTAATAGCCATAGTAAAACAAATTTAAAAATAAATTAGTACTATGTCATGTTAAATCCAATGAAATACGTATAAGATATCAGTGAAGAACAAAAACAAAAAAAAGAAACTTATATCCCATTTGCTATAATTTTTTTGGAATTTTCAACCCCTTTTGATATTACTTTTAACAGACATTGACCATACTCTTAAGCCAGGCCGGAATGCATCCCTCCTCGTCTTGAAAGATTTGGAGCCTAGTAATTCGGAGAAAACAAATAGGCCTAGCTTGGGTATTCTTCAAAAAGAAATACTAGGCTACCTATTTTCCCAAAGAACTGGTGCATGAGCATTTAGCTTTATTTATTTATTTACTTATTTATTTTTAGGGGACCATGAGCATGTACCTGGGCCGGATTCATGTGAGAGCCTCCCTTCCAGTTAATTATGGGCTTCTCTATTAGGCCTTCATCAGTGGGCTGCATGTTATCAACCAGTGGAAAATTTGTTCCGTACGAAAAATAGTATGCGCTACGTACGGTACGGGGCACTAAAGGATCGAACCATGTAACGACTTCCAAAACATTGTGTTTGTCGTTCTAACAACACATTTATTCAACCAACAGACGAAATATAGTACTGATTGTACATTGAAAACAACAGCAGCAACAGCAACCAGGGCTGGGGTGCAACAGAAGCAGTAAGCAGGCCAGAAGAGTGAAGACGCAGCTCTCTCTTCCAAACCAAACATCATCCATCATTACAAAAGGGCTACCAAAAAAGAACAAGTGTATGCATCAAACTAAATAAAGATCCTACTACACCAAGTGTACGCATCTAACTAACTGGCTCAGTTAGACGTTACTATTTATTAAGCTGTGGAGATTGGCTGACGGCTTGAACCAGATGGGTGCCTAACGGGGGAAACTCCAGCCAGTAGGTCGAAGTCTGATACTTGCGACCCTCTCTCCTACTTTGGGCTGCAGAGCATGGCGGCACATATCAGGGTATGGTGCATGCAGAGACGCATGGTACGCTGTGTACACATAGTTTTGCCTGGTGAACGAAACCGCGCTGCCATCATGATCCTTGTCGTCGGTTATCTCCTGGTTAATCAGATAATTCAGTCCGACAAACAGGGAGCATGTACCAAGGCTACTTACCAGCCTCCAGTCAAAAATTCCTGAAGGCCCGGAGAAGCTGGGATCCTGCTCAAAGAACTTGCAGTGACTGTGATTGTATTCCGTGAAACAACACGTCCAGTACGTGCGAACGATCATCAATCTTTCGCCGTCATCTGATCGAGCCAGGAACCACCTGCAACTGCCATGCCACTTTTCTTTGAAAGGTTCTGGGATTAGGAAGGGTAGGGACACCAGGTGGCCTACAACATCATATCAAGTTGGAGTCAAATAAAAAAGGGCTCTTGATTTAGTCAATCTTAAGAATAGCATGTTATGAGCATGAATATTTTTTCAGCAAATGTTGACAGTAATATAAGCAAGCCATCATGATATCATAGGAAAGTAACATACTGCTGTAACAGCCGTTTGTAGCGATGACTGGAGTAGGCCAGCAATACGTCCAACCATAGAAGGAGTCGACAGCGTAAATGAAGCCCTTGTGTTCAATGGCATCAGAGAACCATGGAGGATGTATGATCCTGTGATGGACGTGCAGATTTATCCACTTACCGCAGTGACCTGTCAGATAGGCGAGACCGCGGTTGAAGAACACAATTAGCCTGAAGTCTTTATAATTCACAGATCTTGTGGGCACTTGGCAGATTACAACCTTGAGCAAATCAAACTTGGTATCATGTTGGCTACTGTAAGATTCCGAGTATTCTAGGCCGCGGTGCCAAAGCAGTGTAGTGTTAATCGAAGGAAGGGGGATCAATCGCCGGGTGTAGACCTCCACGGGCATCCAGCTGCCGCGACCATTGACGAGCACCATCCAAGACGTGTTCATGCCGACCCAGTACATACCGTTAATGTAGTTGAGGCTGACGGGGATCGGATCGCAGTCAAGGGGGTTGATGCTCGCCACCCTATGATCGTTATGCTGCGTGACACGCTGTTTCTGAAGATCAGGCGGCATCAGCAAGCAAGGAGCTGGCTTAAAAAGCTCCGGTCCGAGGGCTTTGAGCAAACGGTACAGCCCCGACGAGCACGCAACGAGCGGCATGGTACTGAGATTGTCCACACGCGAAACAATGAGCTTGATTACCTCTGTGGGGAGCGAATTACAGCCACTCTTTCGACGGACGCTGCTCGGTTCTGCCATTATTAGTGCTTGGGTTTTGGACGAGGGGGAGGCGCCTTAGTGGGGATGGAAGATTGGACGAGATTATGTGCGGACAAAGATGGAGAAGCGAATATGTGCTGCGGGAAGTGGACAGGTGATGATGACTACAGCATGCCGCTTGACTTACGAGACACATACCAGCAGCATAAGGTCATGTTGATGCCAGACAACTTGCTTGAGTGATCACAGTTCTAGTACTCCCTACAGTGCTATGCCCTAACTTGCTTGTGTATAGTAGAGTAGGATTCTGCTCTACTACTAGCACCGGAGGACTAGTATATTCTAATCTAAAATAGTTACAAACTTCAATGCCAGAGTGTGGAACGACTACGAACCACACTCAAAGACCGTGTCTACGTGGTGTTTGGACATGGGGGACAACCTAAACACCAACGATGCTGCTCCCGTTGCACCTTATGTGTTTCTGTCCTTCCTGTTCAAAATCGTGGTAGAATTCATGATTTATTTTGTGCTTATTCGGATTAAATCTCATAGTAACTTGCTCATATATTCAACTGGTGCAACGTCCCCTACAGCCACTCCCGTTTCCTGGATGGCCTGGTCGTTGCCTCCAAGGAGGCCTTCGTCCACTACTATAAGTGCCCGATGTCGTTTTGCGGCTCGCCGGCGGACATGGTGCATCACCTCACGGATGCGTGCAGCAGTCACTGCTGTCCCTTGGCAGAGAACATCAAGTACGAGACGTGCTACCCGTTCACCATGCCGGAGTCGCTGGAGGATCAACGTGAGAGGGAGGGGGAGGAGATAGCGATGAACATGAACGTGAAGGGAGGAGATAGCGATGTCGTGGGAGGCGCAGTATTTATAGCGAGCAATGGCACACCAACGTAAGATATGGACTGAGCTGCACTGACTTAACTGCAGGTCCAGTTGCGTCACTAACATGTGGGCCAGACCCCTATTGGGCCCATATGTCAGTGACCCAATGCACCTGCATTTAAGTAATAGCTACGTGGGCATATTTGTTGGAGTAAATTACAGTGGAGCGAAGGGGTGGAAATATTGTTGGTCACAATGGATTGGACGAGCGTGGGGGGAGGAGAGCCATGCATGCAGATTTTTCACACGGGGTGGAGTGGTGGGACCACCGGAGGGAGAACGAGAGTTTGGCAGGCATATTGTTTCCACACATGGAGAGGAAAATATTTGGAGATGAACGGGCTTCTTGCAGGTATGGGGAACAGTGCATAATAAGTCATCTTGCATGCCGGGCTAGGTATAGTCTCAAGTCATTAAAAACATACACGCCCCACACATGTTCATATTTCATGGTGCACTAAATTATTGCATGCGATGATTAAGGCTGGCCATAATGGTGGTATCTTAGCTGGTATTATGCACACGGCAATAGCAAACATGCTAATGTGGCAAGAATTAAAGAAGAGAGGGGGTTAGAGTAACTAGTGTTCATGCATGCATTGGTAAACACATTTTTTTGTGAAGAACGACAACACTAGTTGAGTACTTTTGCAGACTTCAAAAACTATTCCACCGCCTCTACTATCTTGCTAAGAGTAGGTAAAATTTTTGAATCGAGCCCTTTAAACTAGAAGGGAGGTAGTGGTACTTGTCGTGGAATTGACACGGCAGATGTCCTAGAGCAAGGACTTAGTCGTAGGGCCATCGCACTAGGAAGCTTAAAGGGGTTAATCGGGACAAAGGACAAGAGAGAGTTTTATACTAGTTCGGCCCCTTACGATGAAGGTAAAAGCCTACGTCTAGTTGGGATTGGTATTGCTGAGGTTTCGACTTCCAAGAGGCTCAACTCGACGGCTTGGTTATCGACTTGGTTGTCTCTTGCCCTAAACCGCCATCGGGTCATCCCCTTATATACACGGGTTGACGCCAGGTGGCCTTCAGAGTCCCGGCCGGCTCATAATCGTGTCCGGCTCGGTGACTTTCTTTACATGTCTTTCTGTACAAGTATTTCCTTACATATGGCGGTTTACTTACAATATCGGGCCTCAAGCCAGCCCCAGGCCTTTGGGCCTTCTATAAGACTTAATAAACTACAAACTTGGATGTTTGCTGAGCTTCTTGCGTAACCCGCCATTGAAGCTGACCCGGCCCCTCCTGGGCGGGTCTCAACTGATAGTAATATCCCCAACATTAGGCCCCAGGTTGACTTTGAAATTTGTTCTTTGTCAATCTTCAATACTTAGTCGGAATCCATCCTCTGTCTGAAAACTTCTGTAACCCGCCGTGACGTCATCTTTTGAAAACACAAAAAACCTTCATGACATCATCTTACAACGGATCTTTCATTTTTAATGCCTTTCGAGAATCGAGGCGTCTGTTCAGTTGGATAATTATTATTGGGTCTCCTTGATTTTCGCGATCTGCCCTTATAAATAGGCACGCGGCCGGTCCTTCCCATTCTCCTTTCTTCCTCATCTTCTTCCTCTCGCAACCTCCGTCGCTGCTCGAGCTCCGCCGCCGCTGCAACTCTCATCGTCGTCGTCAAGCTTGGCCGCTGCATTACCTTGAGTCCGACCAGAGAATGTGGCGACTCTTCGCGGTAGGCCTGCATCTTGTAAGTTTTCTTCTCTCTCACGCACCTAGATCTGTTCTAGGTTTGCAAGTTCTTCAGTGTTCTTCACCTGTTCGCCATGGATCATCTTGTAGATCTTCTCCGCAACTTCTTTTGATCCAAAGAAGAGATATAACTCGCGCGGTAGTTGTTTGGCATTCATTTTTGATATCAGTAGATCCCTTTTGCCTGTATAGATGCTTCTTTACAGTCGACGAACTCATTTGTACTAGGTTTTTATGTCTAGAATATTTTCCTTTTTGAAACAGCCTTTTGATCCAAAATGATAATGATAGCTTGGTGAAACTGGTTTATGCCAACACTTAGCTGAATCTGCTTTCCGGATAAATCTGTAGTCATGGCGGCTTACCATTCCGGCTTTCTTTTCCCTATATGTCATTAGCCCTTAGTTAAGCCGCCGTTACTTGTTTTATAATTTCAACCTTTAACTGTTAATTGACCCGGCACTTTATTTTTCCTTTTCTAGTCCCTTGTTCATCATGCCGTCAAAGACACCCACCATCTGCAATTGGGTTCCCTCAACCATAACTGAGAAGCGTCTGAAAGAGTTCTTCCTCATTGGATTTCTGCCTTCAAGAAATGTCATGTCTTATCGTGCTCCTGACCTCGAAGAAGAACGACCCAACCCGAAAGACAGGGAAGTGATCGTCTTTACTGATCACATGAACCGGGGCTTCTCACCGCCCGGTTCAAAAAATTTCAGAGAAGTTCTTCACTTCTTCAAACTCCATCCTCAGGATATTGGGCCCAATTCCATATCCAATATTTGTAACTTCCAGGTGCTCTGTGAGGTATATCTTTAGCAAGAACCGACTGTGGAACTATTTAGAGAGTACTTCTATCTGAACCGGCAAAATGAGTGCACCAATGGCCTTAGCTTAGAACTTGGAGGCATCTCGATTCAGCGCCGGCAGGGTGCAGTTTTCCCTCTCATAGTTTTACCAAGTCACCCAAAGGACTGGAACCAAACTTGGTTTTACTATCAGGACATCTCACCCGCCAATGAGAAGCCACTGCCGGGTTACTGCCCCGATCGTCTTAACACCAAGTTCGCCCTACCAGAGAAACTTACTGTTGCTGAACGCAAGAAACTGATTCCAACTATGAGAAGAATCAATGGTTTGTTGGGGAACGGTTTAACTGGAGTCGATCTAACCCGCTGCTGGATCTCATGGCGGATTATTCCATTAAGCTGTCGTTGAAAGTTGATGTATGAATATGGTGGAGACCCGGATGACTCTCTCCGTCGTACTCCGGCTTAACTAACCGAAGAAGATGTTGTCGCAATGTCAAATCTTCTAGTGAATGCGAAGTACGAAGATTGCAGTGTTGTTGCATTAAATTCCTTCTATAAATTTAACCCGGTACCAGAAGTAAGGGCATCCTGATCTTTTTCTTTTTGTATTTTGTCCAGCCATATTGTTTATCACTGATCCTTCCTCTTGTCTTGTAGGCCAACTCTGACTTTTGGAAAGTGAAGTACGACCATGAAGCTGCCAAGAAGGCGAAACTTGCCGCTATGAACGCCAAGAAATCGACCCGGAGAACGAAGAAGAAAAAGAAAACCACCGTTGAAGATTTGATGAAACTTGATGACTCATCTGACTCGGAGGTAGCCCTTGATTCCCTTGGCCAACTTTTTAACAATCTTATTGATACTGATCCTTACCAGGATGACACTAGGGCTAGTCAGGCCGGGGAAGCAGAGGTAACTATCATTTCCTCTGACTCAGAGCCCTTACCAAGACACAAAGTTTGACGAGTGATCCGTAAAGTAAGGTTTTCTAACCCCTTAGCTCACTTGGATCCTAACTTTCATTTGAAAAAGCAGCAGCATGAAAGCCGTCGTGAAGTTGAGATTGAAGATGAGCCGGCTGTCGTCCCTGAACAGACCCCTCGGAAACGTCCGAACGAGGTTTACTTATTACTGTCCTTACCTTTGTTTTAATGAATCCTGCTCCTTGCATTTCCTTTAACTCCTTTCATTTACCTTTTCAGGAGGTGTCTCGTTCCTCGGGCGACTCATCACAAACACAATTTCCGGCTTTCAAGACTGCTCCTGGGTAATTAAAAATCCTCTTTTCTTCCGAGTTTGATCAATTGTTATCTTAATGCTGACTATCCTACAACATTTTTCTTTAGCGGTCAGGCTAAGTCCAAGAAAGCGAAGGCAACAAAACCAGTGGAAGACCCGCCAGTACTGGCATCTGAGCCGGCTAGGCCTCCTTCTCCATTAACTGTCGCCCCAGAAGACCTGCCTATTGTCCATGAAGCAAATCCTCCAGAGCCATCCCTTGTCAAGACCACTATTAACCCTTCTGTAGTTGGTCCATCAAGCTCAACCGACCCACCGTCTCCCCGTGTTCAAGATGTTCAAATTACTGGGAGCCGCTTTGTTGAACCGGGGAACCCGACAGTATTGGCACGGTGCACAGCTAAGCAAGAAGCTTTGGAGAGGTGGAAGGTTCGTCTTGATATTGCCAACTATGACCGTGTTAATGCCAGTGATATCTTATCCGGCTATCTCAGTCATGTACACTCTAGTCGTGATTCTGAGATTGAGATGGTCAAGCAGCTTCAATTGAAGTATGAGGTATGTAGTTTCTGGTTTACCAATATTCCTTCAGCCCCCAAGTCTGTAGATTATGAGAGGAACAGAATAACCTGTAGACTTAAAATATAGGCCGAGACCTTTACTTCTAAATCTTTACCTGATATTGGTAGAACAAGACTTCACCCATAGTCCCCAAGGACCGGTTTATTTAATCATTAATGAATTGGTACTTCAGAATTGAACACCATCTGTAAAGTACTTAACACCCCGGTTTATCTTTGATAACCTTGCTGAACTGCGTACATTAGCCCCCAAGTGCCAAGTGATGTTACTTTGTAACGGACTTGGGACTTCTAATATGCTGGTAGAGTCGCAAAAATTTGATTTGGCATACATTAGCCCCCAAGTGTCAAGTGGTTTATTCATAAAGTACTTGGGACTTTGAATTTTGAATTTGGATACTGGAATTTAAAAACAAATCTTGACTTATCTAAATGTTTCACAGAATGCATTATCTGAACTGAACTCCCAATTGACTGACGCAAAGACCCGGCTAGCAAGCCAGGAGTCAGAAATCAAATCTTCCACCTCCAAATTGCAAATGAGCCTTTCTGAAACGGAGACTTTGAAGACCAGCTTTGCTGCTAAAGAGAAAACTTGGGAAAATGAGAAAACACTCCTGACCCGCCGAGCTGAGATAGCCGAAACAGCTCTGAAAGAAATTTCAACAGAGCTGAACAATTTGAAGGGCCGGGTGTCTCAGATGGTTGCTGCTATCTTTGGTAAGCTGTCTGAATTGATCTTGAGTATATTTTTTTTCAAACCGGAATATGATCCGCCAACTGACTCTGTTAAAAATATATACAAGTCCGCGAAGCAAAAATCTGAGCCAAGACCCGTTAATTAAACTGAAGGCAGTATACACCTTGGTTGAACAATTGTACATTGGTACACAACGGGCTCTAGCCGCTATCTCTCCGGTAAATCAAGGACCCAACCGGCTTAGCGATGTCCTGAAGAAGCTATCCATCCTTCCTACTAGATTCCAAGAGGTAAAACGCTCATGTGCGCGAGCCGGTGCACTGACTGCCCTAAGCCGCTCCAAAGCTTGGGTGCCAGACCTACACCCGGCGGACGTTGCAAGGGGCTATCCTATCGTGAAGGAGAACGGGTCTTCTTTTGATCAAGATGACTTTATAGCCTGCATCCGTGAAGTCCGGCCTCAGGCGACTAGCCTTGGAGATGACACCAACGTGGAGAAATACCAGCCGGGTTTTCATAGTGCAAATAAGAAGATGGCCACTCATTCATACAAAGTTGCTGATCTGATCCCACCTGTGAGAGAAGATACATTTTCCCCGGAAATTGACCCGGTCGGCCTGATTGACCATGAAGCTGAATTTGTCACCATGAACGGCTTTGATTGGTTAAAATCCAACTTCCAGCAGACTCAAGATGGTGAACCGGCGAGGGAAGGACAGTGATCATCTTCACGGGCTTATAAAGCCTTGCAATAGCTTAGCTGTTTAAAACACCGCATGTTTGCTTATGCCATCGCGCATAAAACACTTCTACGTGAATCTGTGCTTCCAGATGCCAACGTTTAATGCTTTCTTATGCATCGTTTAATGCTTGTCTCTGCAATGTTTGAACTCTGTTCCTGTGAACACAAGGAAAAAACCTGGCAAGGCGGTTTAGAACCAACTGGGCTTAAACACCTAGTTTACAGCCCATATCTCCACCTTGTCCTTGTTGATCCTTAGATCGCCGGTTTAAATAACCTGGGTGATGAATTTGATAATTCAATATGTATAAAAATTTAATACTCCTTGAATACTCAATGATCATCATATCTTAATAGCTCGTACCTTTGGATCCTTGAACCACCGGCTTGAATAACCCAGGTGGCTGTGTTGTTCAATAATTGAGCCGACGAAGAAAACCAGGCTATCTCATTTGTAATATTGAAACAACAAAAACTCAAAGGCAAACAACAGCTAACAAACATATTTTTAACTCTGTATTCAAAAGGTTGGGGGTTTCTGATTCGAATACAATCAGTAACCTAGACCAAAGGGGTTAAGCTAAGGTTCGAATACGACCATATAGCCCCCAGTGGCTTTGGCGTTGTGCCGATCAAGAGGGTACCGATAGCTATGTTCTCTTTGGTTCGAATACGACCTATGTTTGAACAGGTAGCCCCCCAATGACCTTGAGAGGTTTTTAACGACCCTGATTCGAATACGATCCAAGTCGGCTCAAAAGGGGTTAAGCTATGATTCGGATACGATCAAGAAGCCCCCAAGTGAGTTTGGCCTTGAGTCGATCAAGAGGGTTACGACAGCTATGCTCTCTTTGGTTCGAATTCGACCTATGTTTGAACAGGAAGCCCCCAAGTGACCATGAGATTTAAAGCTAGATTCGAATACGATCATAAGCCGGACTAAAAAAGGTTAAACTTGATTCAAATATGATTAGCTCCTTAATAGTCATTTATTAATAAAGAATAATAAAGATGCATAGTCTTTGAAAAGAAAAGAGACCGATGGTCTTACTTTATTGCTTATCATTGTATATACAATGTGAACGTATATACATCATGAGAGCCGGTGGCTCAAGTGTAATATGGCCGAAGTTGAGCAATGTTCCACGGTCGGCAGGTCTCCTCTTCCGACTTACGTGAGTCTGCATGCTCTCGAACGTCAATGAGGTAGTAAGACCCATTGTTTAAATTTTACTAACCACAAAGGGTCCTTCCCAAGGTGGGGATAACCTGTGTGCATCTGAAAGATCTTGGACGAGCCGGAGCACCAAGTCGCCTTCCTGAAAAGTCCTAGACTTAACCTGGCGGCTGTGATAACGACGCAGGTCCTGTTGATAAATTGCTGACCGTGCTGCTGCTAAGTCTCTTTCTTCATCCAACAAGTCAAGCGCATCCTGTCTGGCCTTTTCATTGTTAGCTTCAACATAAGCCGTCACACGGGGCGAGCCATGACGGATGTCACTAGGCAACACTGATTCTGCTCCATAAACCATGAAGAAGGGTGTGTAACCCGTAGACCTATTGGGTGTAGTATTGATACTCCATAACACTGAAGGAAACTCCTCTACCCAACAACTCGGCGTCCGCTATAAAGGAACCATAAGTCGGGGTTTTAGCCCTTTCAGAATTTCCTGATTGGCTCTCTCCGCTTGACCATTGGATTGAGGATGAGTTACGGAAGAAACATCAAGCCGGATGTGCTCTCGCTGACAAAATTCTTCCATAGCCCCTTGGGATAGATTTGTGCCATTGTCTGTGATAATACTGTGTGGAAAACCAAAATGGAAGATTACTTTTTTCATGAACTGAACCGCTGTGGCTGCATCACACTTACTCACAGGCTCCGCCTCAACCCATTTGGTGAACTTATCAACAGCCACCAAGAGATGTGTATTTTTATCCTTAGACCTTTTGAAAGGTCCCACCATGTCGAGCCCCCAAACTGCAAACGGTCAATGTGTTCCACCTGATAACCTTTAAAATATCCTGCAACAGCATCGATCTCTTGGCGATAAGCCGCCATGAGAGGGTCTTTGGAATCCCACTTGCCAGACACCTGCTGAGCCACAAGATCTGAATCACCAAGACATCTGACCCGGCTCAAGCTCATCTCCTTTGCCACTCGAAGACCATGGAGCAATGCTTCATACTCTGCTGCGTTGTTAGTGCACGGAAACATCAATCGTAACACATAACAAAATTTATCACCTCATGGGGAAGTTAATATAACTCCAACCCCCGAGCCTTCCAATTGCCTGGACCCATCAAAATGAATAGTCCAATATGTGTTGTCCGGTTTTTCTTCTGGCATCTGCATCTCTGTCCAGTCATTGATGAAGTCAACCAGGGCTTGAGACTTAATCACAGTGCGTGGAACATACTTCAGCCCATGAGACCCAAGCTCAATTGCCCACTTGGCCACTCGCCCTGTAGCTTCTCTATTTTGAATAATGTCTCCCAAAGGAGCGGAGCTAACCATAGTGATCGGATGTCCCTGAAAGTAATGCTTAAGCTTTTGGCTTGCCATGAACACCCCATAAACAAGCTTCTGGCAATGTGGATATCGTTGCTTAGACTCAATTAGCACTTCACTGACATAATAAACCGGCCGCTGAACCGGATGCTCTCTGCCAGCCTCCTTGCGTTCTACCACCATAGCCACACTAACAGCCCGTGAGTTGGCAGCCACGTATAACAATAGCAACTCTTTCTCAATTGGAGCAGCTAGGACCAGCGGCTCAACTAGCTGTGCCTTCAGATCCTCAAAAGCAGTGTTCGCAGCATCACTCCAAACAAAAACATCTGTTTTCTTCATCAATTGATACAGAGGCATAGCCTTTTCCCCTAACCGGATTATAAACTGGCTCAAAGCAACCACGCGACCTGCCAGCCATTGAACATCATTGACGCAGGTTGGTTTGGCTAGAGATGTGATTGCCTTGATTTTCTCCGGGTTAGCTTCAATACCTCGGTTAGACACCAGAAAACCCAAGAGCTTGTCGGCTGGCACTCCAAAAACACACTTGGCCGGGTTAAGCATCATCTTGTAAACCCGAAGATTATCAAAAGTCTCTTTCAGGTCTGTGACCAAGGTTTCTTCTTCCCTGGATTTCACCACTATATCATCCACATAGGCATGAACATTGCACCCAATTTGATTGTGATGACAATTCTGCACACACCGCTGGTAAGTCACCTGGGCACTCTTAAGCCCAAAAGGCATAGACACATAGCAGAAAGCCCCAAAAGGAGTTATAAATGATGTCTTCTCTTGATCCTTGACTTCCATATTAATCTGATGATAACCGGAGTAAGCATCTAAGAAACTCAACCATGCGCAACCCGCCGTAGCATCAATGATCTGATCAATACGGGGAAGAGCAAAAGGATCAGCCGGACAAGCCTTGTTTAAATCAGTGTAATCCACACACATAAGCCAGGTGCCGTTCTTTTTCAGCACAAGCACCGGGTTAGCTAACCATTCTGGGTGAAAGACCTCCACAATGAACCCGGTCGCCAAGAGCCGGGCCACCTCTTCTCCGACGGCCTTGCGCCTTTCTTCATTGAACCGCCGAAGAAACTGTCTGACGGGTTTGAACTTTGGATCGATATTAAGAGTGTGCTCAGCGAGTTCCCTCGGGACACCCGGCATGTCTGAAGGTTTCCATGCAAAGATGTCCCGGTTCTCACGGATGAACTCGATGAGCGTGCTTTCCTATTTCCGATCCAAGTTCGCGCTGATGATGAACTGTTTGGATGAATCGCCAGGCACAAAGTCAACCATCTTAGTATCATCAGCCGATTTGAACTTTAACTCCGGCTCATGCTCTGTTGTTGGTTTCTTTAATGACGTCATGTCCGCCGGGTCAACATGATCCTTGTAGAATTTCAACTCCTCTGTTGCACAAACAAATTCAGCATAGGTAGCATCCCCCTCTTCACATTCCAAGGCTATCTTCCGGCTCCCATGGACTGTAATGGTGCCCTTGTGACCCGGCATCTTGAGCTGCAAATATACATAACACGGCCGAGCCATGAACTTGGCATAAGCCGGCCGCCCAAACAGAGCATGATATGGGATTTTGATCTTAACCACTTCAAAGGTTAATTTTTCTGCCCTGGAGTCATACTCATCCCAAAGGCTACCTCCAGCTCGATCTTACCAACTGGGTATGCCGACTTACCGGGTACCACACCATGAAAAATAGTGTTGGATTGTTTAAGATTTTTATCCGTCAATCCCATCCGGCGGAACGTCTCATAGTAAAGGATGTTGATGCTGCTGCCTCCATCCATGAGTACCTTAGTGAACTTGTACCCACCAGCCTGAGGTGCCACTACTAAAGCCAAGTGACCCGGATTATCAACCCGGGGTGGGTGATCCTCTCTGCTCCACACAATAGGCTGCTCTGACCAACGTAGATAACGTGGAATTACCAGTTCAACGGCATTGACGGCCCTCTTGTGGAGTTTCTGGTCTCTCTTACATAAACTGCTAGTAAAGACATGATACTGTCCGCTACTCAACTGCTTCGGGTTGCTCTGATAGCCGGATTGTTGCTGCTGTTGATTCCCTTGGCTGTGTTGCTGATTATATCCTCCCTGGTGACCAGGATGACCCTGACAATGAAAACCTCCTCCGCTTGAACCGGTGCCCGGGCCCTGAAAGCCGCCTCCACCTGAGCCGCCACCCGGGCCGTGACCCCCATCAAATGCGTTTGAATTTTTAAACGCCTTCATGATCATGCAATCCTTCCACAAGTGGGTGGCTGGCTTCTCCCGGGTGCCGTGTCTTGGAGAAGGTTCATTCAACAACTGCTCAAGGGTGGGGCCTGACCCGCTCGATCGAGGGGGTTGTCTGCCCTTGCGCCGCTGATTACCACCCTGTGCATTAGTATTAGCAACAAACTCATCAGCCCTACGCTTATTACCTCCTTGATTTGCCGGGTTATGCTGGTTGTGATGACAAGATAGGACATGGCACGCACCTGGACGGAGGAACTAGTCTGCATTGTGCATTTAAGTTTTTTCTGAAGTCAATGTACCTCTACTTTCACCAGACTTATAGAAAAATGTGTCAACATTCACAATGTCAAATCAATATTTTTACACTCGTTATAATCAGTATTGTAGATATTGATATTTTTGGTATAAATTTGGTCGTGGGATTTCACTGATGCCTGTCAAAGCGTGGAGGAAGCGGAGCTTAGGGCTTGCATTGCCGGTCTCTACATAGGTATTTCTCTTCATAATCCTGTAATTTTAGAGACTGATTGCGCTTTTCTGGTAGCGTCTCTTGCATTGAGGGACTATGACAGGTCTGCTATGCGTGACCTGAAGATGAAAGCATTGAGCATCTCGAAGTTGATCAACAATCTTCAATTGTCAAAGATTATCCGTTCGGCCAATAAGGTGGCACACTTAATCGCTAAGTATAGCTTTGACAATAGATTAGATGGTATTCTTGTAAATAACGTATCGCCATGTGTGGTGACTATTGTATCGAATGAGTGTACTGGTGTGGCTCGTTAATTAATATAAGGTGGTGTTCAAAAAAAGTATAAATTTGGGCAAACACTTTGCAAACGGTTGACGGGAGTAAAAAGGACCAGAGGGAGTATTATGCATGCGGAGTCGGCAAAAAAATTGTTTGTCTAAAAAAGGCAAAAAAATTGCTCATTTATAGCCGGTCGAAGTCTCAAAGGGCGCGACCGCGCGAGGGAGGCGAAGGTCGTGGGAGGCGCGACGTTTGACGGAATTAAGTGAAGTTACATCCACGCGCCAGCATGGCGTGCGAACAGGCAGAAGCTATACCATCAGGCCTACGATATGGGTCTAGTAGACATGACATCTAGTGGGTCCTGCATAGTTCTCGAGAACTCTTTGGGGCTTGCAGCCGTTTATCCATCGGGCAAGCCAGCAACCCCATGCCGTTCGCACGCCCTACTCGTCCCCGTCTTCTACCTTACAACAGTTCGCTCCCAGTCGTCCCGTCCTTTCACATTAGTTCGCTCCCAGTTTTTTTTGCAGGGTACAACAGTTCAACTTCTCCTAACCCTCCTCCAAAATCCATGGCCTCCCAAATCTCCATGGTCGCCGCTGAGTACCAGGTTAGAGCCATCACCGGCGATCAGTTCATCGTCATCTACACACGTGGATCTGAGACGGTGAAAGCAAGGCTTGCTCGCTTCCTATGCATGTTCAACAGTTCAACGGATGAGTGGGTCGCTGCGCTAGATGTTGAGTACACCCCGGTCCTGGGACGAGAGAAGGATCTAAAGGACGAAGAGAGGAAGAAGCCCGCCGTGATCCAGGTTTGCGTACGTAATGTTTGCTTGGTCTACCACATATGCCATGCCGACGTTCAGTGCCAGGATTTTAAGAACTTCCTCAAGGACAAAAGAGTGAAATTCGTTACTGTAGGCTTTAAGAACGACAGGGATGTCCTGCGTCGGATAGGTCTCGTTGTAGGCCAGCCCTTCGATCTCCAGAAGGCAAGCCTGGTGTCCACCTTTCAACCTTCAATGCTGACCCTGACAGAAGCCATGATCGATCCTTCGTACGCTAAACCGAAGAAACCTCATCACGAGTTTCATCATGCATGGGAGTCGAAGACATTAGATGAAGATCACATCCTGTACGCAGCAATGGATGCCTACCTTTGTTTAAATATCTACAAGGGTTGGATGAAGAAGCAGAGCCCAGTGTCCGGTTCAAGCAAAGAAGCGTCGGCGAAGAGGAAGAGGAAGAGGGACAAGGACGAAGTCGAGGACGTGGACTCGGACTCCGAGTAGGTGGCAGTGCCGTCGCTCATGCTGGTTCTACTGCAGTGTCAAGCGGACTAGTTGCTTAGTTTATTTTCAAGGGTGTGTTGTGCTGAGGCCCCAGCAGAACTATGTTTATGTTCTTTTTCGTTATTTGAACAATTTAGTACGTACAGTAGTACTAGTACTATGTCTTACTACTGTTCTTCTTGCAGTTGGTACTACTGCTCGTATCTTCGTGTTCCTACTATACTTAATACGTTTGTACTAGTATTATACTTTGGGTCAGTCGATTTGTGAAAGAAGTTCTACGGAGCGAAGGAAGAAGACGGCAGAAGAGGTGGAAGAAGCCCTTCTAGCCATCCATGTTGCATCAAACGGATCACATGAGTCGACTGACCCAAATTGCTCCTTCAGATTGTAGGATCCACGTGGCATTCAAGGTCTCGAAGGTAGATTCCGCGTCCGCACCTGGTTTGCAGGCTCGACGCGCTCGCGACTGGCTTCCGCCGCGACAGCCACCATGCGCGCCTCCTCCGCGGGGCCGGAGACGACAATGACACGGTAGTTCCTCCTCGCCGGCGTGCTGGAGCATGCGCTCGTCCTCCTCTTCATATGCTGCATGCATAGATGCGGCTCCACCAGCTGCTCGCGTGCTTGGCAGCGCGGCGACATCGTGGGGAGGGACTGCAGACGACGTGAGCGGGCGAGCCTTCGGCTTCATGGCACAGAGATGGTGGCGACATGGCGGTGATGGGCGAGAAATTGTTGGCCGGAGCAGGCGGGCACTGGCATGCACAACGGCGGCGGCAGCATATTGATGAGTGCGCGTGTGGGAGCTTACTTTAGTTATATATATATAAGGTTGGTCAAACTTAAAAGAAAACCGTACTAGTACACGTAAACATTAGACTTAGGCAGCGCTTTTATTAGTTAGTACCACAGCTACGATACGGAATCCTATGCAAGCGCGTGAACCACGGCCCGCGGTCGATCGAACGGTGCGTCACCGTGTCGCACTCGAAGGACATCCACCGAACCTTTTTGTGTGTGTGAAAACAATCCTCGAATATTACTCAACTTTTTTTCCTGTGAAAGTTCTTGACGCTGCAATATTTCCATATATTTGAATTTAGCTCCAGTTCGTGTTTATTTGGATTTGGACGTTTTAGGTGCGCCCTAGTTTTTTTAATACTGATTTTGTGTGTGTGACTGAGAGAGAACGTTTGTATGTGTCCATATGTGTGTTGTGGCAGAAGGGCAATGTGGAGACGGTGTGCGTGTGATACAAACATAGAGAGGTGTGAATGTGCAAATGATCATGCATGAGTGAGACATAGACAGATGCCGATACGTTGTGTATACATGAGAGAACGGTCTTCTAGTTGAGGGCCTGTTTGGTTCCAATAAGTCACCTGACTTATAAGTCAGGTGACTTAAAATCAGTGACTTATAAGTCACACCTGTTTGGTTGTCATCTGACTTATAAGTCACCTGACCACACCTTCCCACCTTGGTTTTTAATGTAAAGGTGATGGGACCCACGTAAAAAGGGGTGACTTATAAGTTTTAAGTTGGGGTGGAGCAACTTATGACTTATAAGTTGGGGTGACTTATAAGTTGGGTCCGTTTGGCAAAATAAGTCACTTTTTGCACTTTTCGACTTATAAGTTGGTGGCTTATTTGGAACCAAACAAGGCCTTACTTGTGTGTGTGTGTGAGAGAGAGAGAGAGGGAGAGAGAGAGACAGAGAGAGCAGCATCCGTAACACAACAACCATCTCTCTCGATTCGTCCGTCCCTCGCACGGTCGCATGCAACGCGCACATTTTGACACCCTCACCCGGCCCCTGCCCACCTCAAGGCCCGCACAATCTCTTCGTGAATACCCATTTCTCTCCTTAGGTTTGTTTTCTCTCAATATCTGACACACACACACATACACATGCAGCACAACACACACACACACTCCCCGAGCACACAATTAATCCCCATCCAAGGTTATACGGCGACCACTCTCGCTTGTGCTTCTTTGCACCCCAACATTTACAACACCTCAATCTTCAAAGAGGGCATCGAGCAGATCGAAGACGGCGACCACACCGCGCTAGAGAATGCGGGGTCATTTGGAAGCATGGTGATGTGACGACGGCTGACTGACTCCTCCCCCCACCCTCTCTCTCTTGCACAAAATTACCAATCCCTCTCTCCCCCGCACAAAATTGTCAATCCCTCAACCCACGAGATCCTTCCCTCTCGTCCATGTTTTTCCAGCTCTCTCATCAAACATGTTGTCTCTTCTCCTTCCACGTATACAGAATCCAGATGCACACGCATCTCATGTATATTACATGTATCCATCTTTCTCACAGACCTAACTTCTTCCTCTCTCTTTCTCTCTCTATCTCTCTCTCTCTCTGTGTGTGTGTGTGTCTCGTTAGGTTTGTCTCCTACTCTCTCGTCCACATACATACAATCTTTCCCGCCCTATCTGCTCTATCTTCAAAAGCTCTCTCTGCACGTTTCATTCACACACTGGGATATGTCAAAATGTTGCTTCTATAATGGTTGATGTAGAGTTATGGTTGTTTTTGTTGCATCCTACAAAGTAATAACTATGAAATGCATTTAGATTCTCATTTGACTGGGATTATGTGAGTTTGAGCATGTTGTGAAGTACTATAGACCTTGTATACATCTTGGGATTCGACAATGATTGTAACTATTGAATTGTATAGACCATTACATTCGAAGTCAATAGCATAATATATTTATTTCACAATTTCAACAAATGATTAGTTCATTACAAACTAAGAAAACAAATGTGTACTCCCTCCATTTTTATTTAAGTCCGCGTATTACCATTGGTCAAAGTCAAGTTTTGTAAACTCTCAGAAAGCTTATAACAAAAAATATTAACATATACAATAACAAATAAATACCATTAGATTCATTATTGAATGTACTTTCACATCATACATATTTCTTATGGTAAATGTTTATATTTTTCTATAAACTTGGTCAAACTTTAGGAAGTTTGACTTCGGTCAAACCTAATATGCAGAGTTTACTACTACTACTCGCTAGTTGCTTAGCCGAATCACTCAACACGCCACACAGGGAGTCCAGTGTCAAAAAAATTTGAGGTTGGCGGGAAAATCTCCCGCGACCCTGATTCGAGCAGTGGGAAGTTACCATCATAGCCTTCGAAACCTGCCTACAGATGACGCTTGGTAGGGGGCTGTTTTCGTAACTTCAGGTTCACCCTACTCAGCCAACCCCACCCCGGCACCCAGAGTAGTACACCTGAATACTCCCCATTTTCTATACCCACCGCAAAATAGACTTCTCCACGGCACTGCAGCCTTCATGCTCCTCCCCTTTACATTGGCGCACTCATCCACTGTAGCGCATTTGCCTTATCGACGACCTCGTACGCCGCACTGGAGCCGGTCCACCGTCGTCGTCGTACACGGAGCCTCTTCCCCGGCATCGTCTTCCATGGTCTCGGATCTGCTTCCCGGAAGCCGACACCAAGCGCAGAAGTACCACCGTCGTGGACAATGAACTGACTCCCGTTGCCAACCATGACTCACAAAGACCGCTGCGACCATCGTTCTCCTCCTCGATTGGTAATGTGTGTATTGAATCACTTAGAAGTACATGTGCAGTTCCAATTTTGCTCATACCTACCCTTCAAATTTCCTGGGTGCTATTGTTCCTGTAAAAGTAATTGGTTATAGCCTCCATTGTCCAACAGAATATCAGCTTGTAATTGTGTGTCGCTCCTGTATCGCGATGTGCTTGGGTAGGTTTTTCATCTGCAACCAGTAGTGTGGCAAATGATGGAAAGGTTTTTAGAACTAGCAAGATGCCCATGCGTTCCACGCATCAAGATGCATTTGTATAAGTATTTTATCTTGTGGGAGAAAAGGATGAACGAGGGAAGGCCTTATTTGCAAATCTGGAGAGGGGTATGGGTATTTTTTTGCAAAATTCCCATTTGTTTCCTTCCTATCTGTAAGATATAAATCGGATGGCCTATATTGCAAGAAAAAAAGTATAGAGAAAAAAAGTAGATAGTAAAGGAAGTAGAGATAAATATTAAATATTAAATAAATATAACAGTAGATAAGAGAGTAGACATAGCATGTTGAGATTTTTAAAGCAACGCGCGTTGCGATTCTGTTGGAGATGCTCTAACATGGCAGACAAGTGCTTTAATGTTGCCCACAAGATGTGCGAGTATTACTAGTAGTATACTTTTCTTGCGATGTTGAGATTTTAAAACCACGAGTGCGAACATGCAGAGGAGCAATGAAGATCAAACATGGGATATTCGGGACATCTTCAAGGAGCATGGCAAGTTAAAGAGGAGCTGCACCGAACCTGTAAAACGAGCTTTGGTAAGTAACACCCTTTCAATTACTTTTGTGTAGCCTCGTGTTCTTTGATGTGTATATGTTGTAGTTTCTGTTTCTCTTAAGCGTGGTGTTCTTCGATGTGTAATAAGAAGAGTCTTAATCGTCCTAATGCTTTCCTTTTTAGCTTGATGTAGGAAGTGGGTGTTCTCACCTTGTAGTCTGTTTTTATTAGTTTTTTTCCTTTTGAATTCACTTCTCCGAGTTCTGTTTATCTGGCTTCTACTAAATGGATCTGGGTTGCTATGAGTATTGATCTAAAGAAGAAGTAACTTCATGTCAGGATGCAGTTCCTGCGAGGAGGGAAGTATGGTCAACCTCAAGATCATGTTTCCAAAATGAGGCTGGATTACACACAAGGTGACAGTTCCCTAATGATGCTGGATTAGACACAAAGTGCAAATTCCTAGATGATGCTGGATCACACACAAGCCAGGTGGAGTTGTCAGCTGTTCGTGTCCTTGTGGCATTAGTAAAGGCTGAAAGAAAGCCCTTGAGAATGTAGCTGAGTTCCTGAAGAAGCGAAAAGAGCAATCAGATGCTCTCTTCACCCAAGCCAAAGAAGAGATGGAAGAAGCTAGAAATAAGCTAGCAGAGGCAGAGCAGGCTAGGCATCTCCTGCTATCTAAAACCGTTTTCAATACAAAATTTCCTTCATAATAGCTAGGTTCAAATGTTTATCCAGTCAGCATGCCTGTTGTGATGTCCGTGCATCTACTGATGTGGCACAAAATGTTTTTTTCGGGTCATGTAATAACAGCAATTACTTTCCAAACAATAACAGACGAAGCATTGGACATGGTATAGTTCACGCGCAAGCCCGACATTCCAAGTTCAACTTCCACATCAAACTCATGTTCACAAATATCTACACATTCATACATAATGTCCACAACCATGATTCACTTCAAAGCCAAAAAATGTGAGGAGAGTTATAAATAAAGAAAATCCTCTACTAGTTCTGCTACCAGTGCGAGCACAACAAGTCAAGACCATGCGTAAATTAATTATATTTTAGTCATTTTTTGTGTTCTAAAATGCCTGTCGGCTTGCGGAAGGACGTGTTGTCGGCACACGCGCGGATTCATTGAAGGTAGGTGGGGCAGTCTTAAGCTGGTTGCACGCGACGAGGAGGCGTGCTCAGATGGGCCTGCAGCGAGTGTGGCCCTCTTGGCCGGCGTGCCGGTTCAATGCCTGCGCTATGAGAGGTCGCGTCCGTGTCAGAGCAATTATGCGGCGATGAGGCGTGCTCAGCTGACTATTCCTATAAAGGTCCTCCACCACGTACCCGGTACCCGCGAATGCAGCAATCGTGCACCTAAGGTTTTAGGGTTTATTTGTTAACGTCGCCTTTCGTAACACTCATGTGTGCGAGACAGCGAGAGGCCGACTGCGTGCGTGCGCCTCTTCTCTTCGTATATGTACTCCACCGTTTGTCTGGTGTCCAAAAAATTATAATAACTACTAGCAATGTGCCAATGCGTTGCCACACGATCAAAGTAGATTAATACATATTCACCGATTTGATAGAAAAAAAGTCTAGTTTTGAAATACGTATATCACTAAAAATATGTTATGTTTCACTCAAAATATATTCCTTTGGCGGTTTTGATGAGATAAGGGAGGAATGTTGTTGGTTTCAAGATTCGAGAAGTGGTATATGTCTAATTTCTACTCTTAATAGCAAGATGCTCGTGCATTGCATGGAACATCAAGATCTTGTGGGAGAAAAGGATGAACGAGGGAAGGCCTTACCTGCAAATGTGGTGAAGAGTGCGGGTAAATTGCCATATTTTCCTTCCTATCCGTCAGATATAAATCAGACGACCTACATTGCAGGATGGCAGGCCCACCATCATCACCAACTCTATTTTTTATCCCTACTCATAAAAAGCATTGTCGGTGATGATCGTGTGCCTGTCATCCTGCAATATAGGCCGTCCGATCTATATCTGACGGATAGGAAGGAATCTATGGCAATTTTGCAAAAAGATACCCACACCCCTCTCCACATTTGCAAATAAGGCCTTCCCTCGTTCATCCTTTTCCCCCACAAGATAAACTACTCATATAAATGCATCTTGATGTTCCGTGCAACGCATGGGCATCTTGCTAGTTGTTGCAAAAAGCCCATGTGTGTGTGAGAGAGAGTGAGAGTGGAGGAGGACGGAGTGCATGTGTGACAAAGACACAAGGAGTGTGTGTGTGATAGGTACCAGCTTAAAATGAGGCAATAGTGTGTGTGTGCACGATCGAGAGGGCGTGTCTCAAGAAGGGAAGAAAAATCTACATAGATACAAGTAACGGGAGAGAGACATGTATGCGATGGTGGAAGCACGAGTGTGCGGGTGTATAAACCTATCTAGAGGCTAGCTAGTCGATAAACGTTTGTGAGAGAAATACGAGTCGGGGTGCGAAAGCGAGAGTTTTGTGTGTGTGTGTGTGAGAGAGACGGTAGTCGAGAAGGGGAGTGGAAGCAGGAGTTGTGTGTGTGTGTGTGTGAGAGAGAGAGATACGAGACGGTAGTCAGGTTGTCTGATCGGTAAATAAATGAATAATGTCAGTTTGGGATGGAGACGAAAAGGAGACCGCAACAAATGTTGTGTCTACATGAGAGAGAGAGAGTAATTTTAGTGGTATGAGTCATATGTAGAGACATATAGGGTGTGTGAGAGAATCCCATAGAGAGAAAGACAAAGTGAAAGACGAGTGGAGATTGTGTGTGTGGCGGTGAAAAAGAAAGCTTAGGTACTGAGTGATACCAGAGAACAGTAGAGACGTGAGAGATAATGAAAACCGTGTAATGTATAATGATAGGGAGAGTGTGACACTTCTCAAGGGAGACGTCGAGAGACCATGTTTGCGAGGATAGGAGAAACATGAAGTGAGTGTGCGGGTGAGCTGGGGAAAAGAGAGTGATAGCTACCTGAAGGAGCATGCATGTGAGAGAGATGGGCGTGAAAGGAGTGAACAAAAAAGGGATTCAAATATTTGAATTCGAGATGATGATACATGTAATCCACACTCGAACCAAAATTGATCTATCAAACATGCATACTCATATGAATTCATGCACATCTATGTTATTTAATATGTAGATATTACTGATCTATACATTTTAGTAGAACATAATTTGGTTAAATTTTTTCGAATTCAACCTTAAGATTTCGAGATCGTTGTACTTGTAAATCATATTATACATATAAAGGAGCAGAATTCTTTGTTGTGCTTTTGAAAGTATATATAAAAAAATGATGTATATAGAATGTAATTCCAACTGAAAATGGATCCCGCCCAAAACAATAGAATACAAACGGGATTCGAATTGAGTTAGCATGGTAAACGTGCACTCTGCAAAATTTGAACGAAGCGGGTAAAGTCGCAATAACCGCCCGAAACCAAAATCTGCGAGATGGAAATCACTACTGCCTATCCCTGCCACGCAAAGCCTATCTGCTGGATTTCTATAGGTTTCAATAGGGGTAGGTTTGTAATTTCATCCAAATGTGACGTAACCGCCTCTCACCCGGATTCATACACGGTGGGCGCCCAAACACAGTGTGTCCTTGGCCGAAATCGACTCCCTCCCCAATTCATATTCATACACGGTGGGCGCCAAAAACAAACTCTCGTCGGCAAATATTTGATGTATGCGAGATTACCGTCCTGTACCCAACCGACTAATGTTGTTGTGATGTAGTAGAAATTTGAAACGGGGGCTAAGTTTGTAAATTTCCTTGCATTTCAGACAAGCGCTCCCAGAATACATGGTCCCCCCTTCCTCTCTACCTCCCTTTTCCCCATTCGTACTCCATGGGCGCCAAAACACCCTCTCCACCCCACCCTCCTCCGTCCGCTGGCGTCCACTACCCCATCCACCATTGTCCTCCTCCACCATGCCGGAGCTGATACCCCGACGCCGCCGTCCATTACAAGAGATCGACCTCTCTCATCCACGGCTTCGGACCGGGATCCTTGCATCCCGTCCTCTCGCTTCATCCCCGCCGTCGTCCACCTTGCCGGCGCCGCTCCTACGAGCATCTCGTCCACCGCGCCCCGCCGCCACCGTCTAACCTCCTAGATCTGCTTCCATGCCGCCGACAGCCATCGCTACCGCAGCACCGTCAAATTCTCAGCAGATGCATACACGGCGCCGCACCAGAGGCGGTACTCTTTCGTATCTGCTCAACTTATTTATCACAGCAAGAAAATAGATCGCCACTGCTTTACTCTGATTTCTTGTCTTGGTTGCGAAGTTGCCTTTGTCCATTTTGCACCTTCAGATCCGCCATGGCACGCTCAACACTGTACTCCCAATGCTTATGGTTTTCCCCTTTTATATTCCACACTAGTTAAATCATAGTAGAATAAATTTCAAATTTGGGTCATTTGATTTTTCAGAGCTCGCCGAAGTTCGCCGGTGCGATCGAAGGGGCTCGGGTGGTTGTGGGGCCTCGCCGAACGAAGAAAACTCGACGCGGGTGGGGGTTGAGGTGGGGGTGGGGGTGGCGGAGGAACATAGGTGGTGGGGGCGGTGGTCCGGCCGGTGGCCCGTGCAGTGTTCTGTATGGGAAGAATCAGAGACGAGGAAGAAGAAGGGTTAGGAGACGTAGGATCTTCATCCAACCGCCTAAAATGGTTGAGAGACAGCTGGGAGTTGCATTCTTAATGCGCTCTGGTTCATCATGTGTGGGCACTGCGCAACCAACATTTTATTATCCAAAATCTGCTTTCTCTTCTTTACCATGTTCCTCTTCCGTTCTTCTTTAATATGTACTCTCTCCGTTCCGAAATACAAGTCTTTGTATAGATTCCACCATCGACTACATATGGAGCAAAATGAGTGAATCTACACTCTAAAATGTATTTGGATACATCTGTATGTGATCCATAGTGGAAATCTCTACCAAGACTTATATTTCGGAACGGAGGGAGTATGATAGTAGTACAGTATGTTCCTTGTACTGAAGATGAGCAGGGACATTTGCAGTGTAGAGGTCTATACGGTCGGTTGTGATGGACACTTTGAGCCTCTTTGATTCGTAGGATCTTGTAAACATAGGAATAGGATTTGTAGTGGCCTGCCCACTTGAATCCTATAAGAATAGCAAGAAAATGCGGAGAGCTGTGTCGCCTTTGACAGTTACACTGATATTAACAGTACCGCACCTTCACTTGAAGAGAGCTGGTATCTGAAGCCTTTCTAGCCGTACCGGCAATACTAGCACATATATTCCCGCAAGTTCCACTTTGCTGATTTTACTCTGATGCTTAAGGTTTTCCCGTTATATCTACACTATGATCTGTGTAGCTGCTTTGTGTCGCACTAGCAGCAGTCCACTCTTGAAGCTAAACACTACAATGACTTACAAAATTGGCATCAAGGCATTGAGTTCCATTCTGGATGCAATGAAACTCATACGCTCCCCACCTGTTGATTCTTGTTCAGAATATGATCCTAATGACTATTCTAACCTCGAGGAGTCAAAGGCAGATGGCCTGTCCTATTCACCCATCAAGGTGCCTGTTCTATTTTGGCAATGTTTTATTGATTGTGGGTATCTTGCATATGTTCTCTTGCATTTCTTCTACTTTGTTGCACCGCCATCTGCTTAGTTTACTCATCATATATGTTGAGATGCCATGCCCATCCATTATCAATACATATTCCATCTGTCATCATACCATGTTTTTCCACTCAAATGATGTTCTTGTGCATCAGACATCAAAAAGGAAGAGGGTGATTGCCGAACCTAAAAGAGTACCAGCAAAGTCCTTGAAAAACGTGGTGGTGCCGGAGAAATCAGACAGCACCCCACTTATATTGGTTGTACAACCAGTGACACAAAACGTAGGACCGACTCCAGTAGACTGTACCCATACTTCACTGGCCACACCACTAGCCCCACCACACAGGACCTGCACTCCAGCAAAAGGTATACCGATTTCATTTACCATAGCACCAGCTGTACCACAGAAAAATCCCACTCCGGTAAAAAGTACAGCAAGTCCACCGGCCGAAGACCTATCCCAACTGCAGAGATGGCCAATTCCTGTAGATTGGAACCCCGTTCCATTTATTCCCAGTTTAAAAGACAATGCTTTCAATGTTGTTAGGGACTACGTGCATATATTCCCATCATGGGAAGATTATTGTGAAGACAAACACCATTTTCACATCTTCCTATCCAACTTATGTGTAAGTGCTATTATTCATGGTTATTATTTTCCTGTTTTCTGCTGATTGAACACATCAATGATTTACATTACATTGTTGTAACTAGGCGAGGGTCAATCTGGATAGTCATGACGAGCAAAGCTTGCTTGTGCTTTTCAAGGAAGCATTGCAGTAGTATCGGTGTTACCTGAGGAAATCACACTTTGATGGCAAGTCTATAAACGAATTTCCGGTGAAGTCTCTTGTGCTAAATTTGGAAGACATTGAATGGAAAAACCTTGTTATGCACTGGTCTCATTCCCAGGATGAGGTACTGTCTATGAAATCACATGACAATTTGAACTTCTACTTTTCCGCATGTGCCTTACAGATCTTTTTTGCAGGAAATCTGCTCGAAGAAGAATTCCGGTTTGACAAGAATGTCATGATATCGCAAATATGTTGCCTGCTGCTTTGCTCTTGTTAGTACCTGTTGTCCTGTATCACTGTACTTGTATACATACCTGGTTCATTATGTGACAGCAGTATGCATG